>NC_081791.1:18419998-18719998 GCF_963082965.1 Carassius carassius | reverse complement strand
TTCTGTAGTCACTAGGCTATATGTACTGAGACATTAAAAAAAAAATCTATATTTTGTAAAAAAAAATAAAAAAAATAAACCTGAATTATAATCTAAACATCTGTATTTTCATACAATTTCATAAATAAGTAGGCTAATAAATATATAATGTTTAAAAAATATGATATAAACTATTATAATATATAGTGAGAGCTAAGCTAAGCAATATGTATATCTTTACTGGATTGTCTGTACTCAATCCTTATCCATCTTCAAGAATCAGCTTAAAACGCATCTCTCCCATCTTTATTTGACCCTCTAACTTTAACACTCACTATTCTAATTCTATTCTTTAAAAAAAAACTAGCTTTCTAATCTTTTTGTATTCTATCGATTTAATTTTAATTTATTATACAATTGACAAAGGCAAAAAAGACCTCTAACACTAGCTCGCTCTATTCTTTTTCTATTCAATCTGTTTTTTTTCCTTTATTATATTATTTAAAATCCTTTGTTATGTGTACTGCGTTTAAGCTAACTGATACTTCTTATAGCACTTGTATATCATTGCTCTTTTGTTGTTTTTGATTGCTTCCATTGTCCCTCATATGCTGTTTGAGACGGATTGAGAGACGATAGAGCTGACATTTGGAGTCACCGACTTCGCAAAAAAAAGAAAAAAACAAACAAACAAAAAACCCGTCCTGAGAATCCAAAAGCATTCACTCAATGAAGTCTGTTAGAATTAATAAATAAAGTTAGAATGTCCTTATAATTTAGGAAATGAAAAAAAAGTTTTACGTTTTTATATTCATTGCACATTAAGCAATGCTTGAGTATCAGCCGAGCGCCAACCTCCCGCTCTCTCTCGTGAGGCCAATAAGGAAGTGACTAAAACTGCAATTCATCGACTGGCCGCTTGAGGCTGGCTGCAAAAAGGAGTCAGTTCCATAGACTCCCCATGTTAAAATGCCCAACTTTACAGCAGGAAAAAACATGTTTACAGCCTGGTTCAAAAAATGATTTTGGTCTAAATAGCTAATTTTGCCCTTCATGACAACTGTGAGGGGGGTGAATTTTTTTTTATAACTCATCCGTTTAAATTATATTAAGACTTAAAGTCCTGCATAATTAAGGGCGTGGCCACTTGAGTGACAGGGAGATTGCCGCTGCTGACACTGCCGTCGCGCTAGGTGGGCGTGGCTACAGCAACTAGCTCCCGCCTTTTTGCCCATTTTTGATTGTCCGGGAGAGTCGCGCGGTGACGCGCTGCCAAGATGGCGACGGCCCGCTCTACACACTTTAGGCTTCAAAAACTCTCTTCAGTAGTCTACGTATGACGTCACGGACACTACGTCCATATTTTTATACAGTCTATGGTATCAGCACATGTGCGCGAGCACAAATGTGCTATTAATTTTATAGCTACAACAGTGCATAGTAAAACGGTGTTTCGTTCCTTGATTTCATCAGATTCAACAGTCCATCATTATTTATCCATGAAAGGCCTAAACCAGACAAGGTGCCAGCACTAGCCTACCAGCACAAAAACACATTTAGCAAAATATTTACCAAAATTTATCAGTTTCATTTAATAAGGCAAAATGTTCAATAAAACGTTTTTAAAAATTATGATTTTTTAATTTGTAATCATTATGTAAAATTAGCTACAGGACCAACCCCCTCCCCCCTCCTATTTGAATATATAATATTAATATACATATAAATATAAATTAAATTACAGTAAAGATTAAAAGCTTAATAATTTATTTTTTAAGTAACGTTTCCTGTCGCCGATTAGGTTTCATGGGGTTCACAGTTTATAAAAATGTAGTACTGGGGTTTTAGCTGTTTGCTGTACACCTCGACCTAACTGCCTTTTTATTTTTTTTATTTTTTTACTGCCTTTTTATTTTTTTTATTGCTTAGCTTAGCTCTCACTATATATTATAATATTTTATATCATATTTTTTAAACATTATATATTTATTAGCCTACTTATGAAATTGTATGAAAATACAGATGTTTAGATTATAATTCAGGTTTATTTTTAATTATTTATTAAATTAATTAAAAATAATAAATTATTATTATAGATTTTTTTTAAAATGTCTCAGTACATATAGCCTAGTGACTGCAGAAAAAAAGTTAACCATGCATTCATAAATTTGCAATAGGCAATTATTTCATTTTATTGAAATGTACACATTTTTGAATATTTAAATATTATATCTAATATCATATCTAAATATGATATGATATGATTATATCTAAATATGTGATTCTGTTGAGTTTAGGAATGCAGAATCAGAGGCATATTCAGAATAGTCATATCTGAAACGCCAGTGTTTTGATCAGACTGAAACAAACTGGCTTCAGGGGCCCGTTTTTGATTGTTGACGATTGCATTTCACGATGCAGTTGATTATAACCAATCACACGTGATTCTGTTGAGTTTAGGAATGCAGAATCAGAGGCATATTCAGATTAGTCATATCTGAAACGCCAGTGTTTTGATCAGACTGAAACAAACTGGCTTCAGGGGCCCGTTTTTGATTGTTGACGATTTGGCTTAATCTTGGATTGTTTGGTTCTTCGAAGCTCATCCCAGAGTTGCTGTCATAGCAACAGGTCCATAAGCATAACCCTGCTAGGGAGCAGGTTTATGTCATGTAAACAGTATTAGATTGCATCTGTTGCATAGACAATATAATAATGTTTTGTAGTCCTTAGACAAAGCCAGTTTTACTCAATGAAAGATTTATTCGTCATTAAATAATTACTTCATAATTGCATTCAAGTCTTACACACATGCTATACAGATAATGTAGAGTCGTGCATTAATTTGAGTGATGACAGCTATTATGGGAGTGGCTTGATGGAGCGCAGGAGATGCAGTTCCCTTTTATAGGTCACTTTGATGCTGCAGTGACGTCACCGTATGGGAACACCTCTTGGTGTGACGAATGTCTGAAGCCCTGTACCATCTTGCCAGTTTTATTTGCCAAATAGCGCTTGGCGTGTACTCATGAAAGGTGCATAGTGTGCTTGGGCTTGCATCATGCGCAGGCAGCGCTTAACAGCCTTTCTTCTTGTCCTCACTGTGATAGCCTACGGCTAAAATTTCTGCACTCGAGGGTAGATGTCTTCTCTAAGGTCGCCCCCGCATCCAACCCACGCCATATCGCTTCTATGGTTGCCGAGGCACCGCACGAGGCGATGGCTTGGGGCGACATGTGCAACTTGGACTATGAGGACAGTGATGCACTGGAGTTTTGCCCACTTCGCTCACTCTCCCAGACTCAAGTGCAAGATATCGACAAAAACTTTGTGGAGCCTGTTGCTTTTGCAAACGAGGATCTACGGCCCATGCCGGAGGCCTGCAATGCTATTTCCTTCGGCTGCAGGCTGCATGGCATTGATGTTTTGTCCACCGCGGCTTCAGAGTCAGAGGACATTCTGACCAACACATGTGGTTCTCTCCCTCCGATTGGACAGGAGAAATGCACCTCCCCTTCCTACAGTGAAGTCTCGACCCCTCCTTCCTTCGAAGGCGTGTTGAGTCACGTCTAACCTCGACGGTAAGTGTTACCTGGCTGCAGGTCAAGCGGCTGCCACACTCTATTTGATGGCGATGCTTCAAGCCTACTAAGCGGAGCTTTTGATGAGGGAGAAGGTATCACTCCGGAGGCTGTATAAGAGCTGCGTCAGGCAACAGACGTGGCGCTATGTGCTACCAAGCACAATGGCCAAACAGAAGGCCGCTCAATGGTGGGGATGTTGACAGTTGAGTGCGATATCTCACCGATATTAAAGAAGAAGATAAATCTTTTCTTATGGATGCCCGATCTCCAAGGATGGGCTGTTTGGAGAGGTGGTCACCTCGGTGGTGGAGAAATTTAGGGAAGCGAAGTAGCAATCAGCCACTCTCCACCAGCTGATTCCTCGCAGGCCCAGAGAAATGGAGCGACGCCAGCTGCCGCTGGAGCACTTGCGTTCAACATCCTCATACCACCAACGGGTCTCTACACAGGAAGAGCCATCACCTATGGCACCCCCTCGTAAGGATTGGGATCCTAGGGCTTATCCACCGGCTCGCCAATGCCAACGGAAAAGGCTAGACCTAAGTTCGACGGCATAGACCTCTTGTCCTCAGGCCCCTAACAGCAGTCCCTGATACTTTAGCTGTTCGTCAGGGACTGTGCCCTCCCCTAGAGAGCGTTGTTGGACCGCTAATGCGCATCCAACCCTCTCACTGCAGTCACCACGCTCTAATATTGACTGTCTCGCTGCAAAAGGCTTCTCGAGCAGCATTGGACCGAGCTCCCCCTTAGACACTCTGCGCAATTCAGCCTTCAGAGTTCAAAGGACAGCAGAAGGGTCTGGCAAAGACGGCCCGTTTATGGCGGCTCACAAAGCTGCCACATTATCGCTAACAGCAGTTGCCCGTTGTTCATCCGGTTGAAAAAAATCTTGCCATGAACACGCTTCAGGATTATATACAACAAAACGCAGCGACTTTGACATGTGCATTTCCTGGCTTATGGACGCCGTTATGGACGTGCTTACTTTCCATTTTCGGAAATTCTAATGTATGTGGAGACATTACAGTCGCAGGCGGAGGTCTTGAGTCCATTAATGCTTTTTGGGGGCCATGTGGGAATGCTTGTCCAATTCGTCACGGATACACCATTCAGTTTCGAAAAGGCCCATCTCCTTTCCGTGGGATTCTTCCCATGATTGTGAGTTCAGAAGAAATTACAGTGCGGTGACAAGAAATGTTGTCTCTACTGAGAAAAGGGGCTACAGAAGAAATACACCCCTCTCAGTCAGGATTTTACAGCCGTTATTTTGTTGGGACCAAAAAAAGATGTCGGCTAACGACCAATATTGGACTTACGCCGTTTGAATCTTGCACTCTGGATGAGCAAATTCAAGTTGTTGACAGTAAAATCTATTCTGTCTCAGATTCAACCAAAAAATTGGTTTTCACGATCGCTCTGAAGAATGCATACTTTCATAGTCAGATCAAGAAGAGCCACAGGAAGTTCCTCAGATTCACTTTAGAGGGCAAAGCATATCAATTCTGTGTTCTTCCCTTCTGGTTAGCCCTGGCTCAACGGACTTTCACGAAATGCATGGAAGCAGTTCTGGCTCCGTTGCGGCTCCAGGGTGTTCATGTACTAAATTACCTTGAAGATTGGCTGGTATTAGCACAATCACAGACTCAAGCACGCTCTCATCAAGATCTTGTGCTGAATCACCTAAGCAACCTGGGATTACACGCGAATCTCCAAAAGAGTGTTTTGATCCCCTCCCAGCGGATAACCTTTTTGGGGATAGATCTGGACTCTCGCACGATGAGGGCAAGATTGTCTGCCCTGCGCGTTCAGTCTTTTATGTCATGCCTTCGCCATTTCAAAGCAGGACGCACAGTGATGGTGAGTTTGTGCCTCAGACTTTTGGGTCTAATGGCAGCAGCATCCCCTGTAATCCGTCTAGGCTAACTTCACATGCGTCCATTTCAATGGTGAACGAAAAGCCAAAGGATTTCACCTCGTTGTTCGGGAATCAAACGGTGAGCTATCTATGGTGAGCATTTGGAGAAGCAGAAGTTGACTTATTCGTGTCGAGCACAATGACACATTGCCCGCTATGGTCCTCCCTATCCCCTCCATCACCCCTGGGACTGGACACTCTAGCACACGAATGGCCCAAGACCAATTTGTATGCGTTTCCTCTGATTCAACTAATTCCAGCGGTGCTATACAGAATATGGTTGGACAGAGTGGAACAACTGTTGTTGGTGGATAGAAAAGACAATCCTTCTTTTAGCTTTATCCTCCCTCAAGAGAGTTGGGGATTTACAAGCTCCTTCTGTTTCACCTTCATGCATGGATTTTGCACCAGGATTTGTGAAAGTTTTGCTGGGACCAAGGTCTGATTATGTTACTAAGGTCGCTTAGAATCCTTTTCGCTTCCAGCAGGAGTCTTGGAGGCTTTCTCCCCCATGGAGGTGGGGTTAGGAGATCTGAGCCTTTGTCCTGTGAGAGTGCTGAAGATCTATGTTGATCATACAGCCCAATGGGTCCGACCAGCTGTTCATATGTTTGGGAATAAAAATAAAGGCCAAGGTGGAGGCTATATCTTTAGCCTATGAAGCGCGCAGACTCACTTCGCCCTTAGGAATTCAAGCTCATTTCACGAGGTCAGTGTCTTCATCGCAAGCCTTCCTTGGTGGATCTTCTATGGACAATACTTGTGCTGTGGCAGGATGGTCCTCACTGAGCATTTTTTTTAAGTTTTACAGCCTGGATGTAAGGACGTCTCCTGGCTACCGGGTTCTTACAGCTTGAGCAGATTCTTTCCTCGGATCCCAGCTATCTCAGGTACATCAGACGTGATGGTATAGTGTTCCCATATGGTGACGTCACCACAGCATTGAAGTGCCCTATGAAAGGGAAAATCTCTGTTATGTATGTAACCTACTGTTCCCTGAATTATGGAACGAGATGCTGTGGTTCGGCCCGTTCCGTACCGTGATAGCGTTTCCTTAAATCATGAAATCTGAGCAAAATGGCATGCGGCACACAGGTAAACTATGTTTACACATAGTATAATAAAATTGGCGGGATGGTACAAGGCTTCAGACATTCGTCACACCAAGAGGTGTTTCCATATGGTGATGTCACTGCAACAACTCATTCCCTATTCAGGGAACCGTGGTTACACACGTAACCCAGATGATAACATGATCTTGACCCTTAAAGTCGACATGAAACAGAAGTTGAGATTGTCCTTTTTTCCTTGTTGTGATGTATATCTGAGTGAAACGGCTTCTGAAACGGAAAATAAATGTAGGGCAGGGCTTGATTTCGTCATTCGGTAATTGATTGTTTCGATGATGGGCGTAATTGATCGTTGGAAGATGGGCGTTGCTAACAAAATGGATGCGGAAATGAATGCCTTGCACAAAGACGAATTTGCCGTTATTCCTCCTTCTTCAAAGTGCATGAATTCAAGCCAGCAGGCATGCAGACTGGGTTGTTTGGGAATAGGGAAAAGGACTTGAGGAGGAGCGCAACTAAAAATGCAACTAAACACCATACTGGCAATATCTAAATGCTGCAGTCTTCTCATTGATAGGTTTCTGAAGAGGCAGGGAGACAGACATCGATAGCCACACCCTCGTGCTATCGCATGTGACTGGAAGAGAAGATGAGTCGTTTTGAGGAGGAGGGGAGATTTACATTTTTGATTAAAGATTATGAGGGCACATGAAAAAAAAAAGACTTGTCAGTTTTGATTTCATGCCAACTTTAAGAAACTTTAATTAATGCTGTCATGTAACAAACCTGTTTCAAAGATAAAATTCAATTAATTGCTACATTGAAATAAAAATGTAAAGTCACAAGGCGGTGGGCTTTGATTGGTTAGCTAGCCTAGTGTGCTGTGATTGGCTAAACTGTCTCTAGTGGGCATCCAAACATCCTGCCCCTCACCTCAGCAGCATGTGCTCCGGTTGTATTGAGGATATGATTAAAGAGGATCGTGCAGAAACTGTGCAAGCACAGCTTTTCATGGTAGGCCTATGTTTTTTGTTTGTTATTGTCTCAAACTTTTAGATACACTATTATTTGTAAATGCTACTGCTTATGTTAGCTTTTAATATACAGTTTTATACTGATTAAATCTTTAATATAGTATGGTATGTTTAACACTTCTCATAGCTATGTGAAAATAAGTGTATAATTGTATCAGTTCATTGCTGGAGCTGAGCTGAATGAGAGAGAGAGAGAGAGAGAAAGAGAGAGAGATGCAGAGCATGTGCAGAGCAGGGGGACGCGTGGAACCATATTAAGAACCACTGCTTTAGAACCCTGATTTGAAACTCAATTAGAAAAGTCCATTAGATTCATTAGAAGACAGAATCACGATTCATATATGAACAGATTTACATGCACCTCTAGTTTTCTATTCCTCTTCTCTAAAACAGTGCAGCATGGCCTTGCCCCCTTTGCTGCCTTTTCCCGAGGGTGGGGTTTATCTGGGTTTGTGATGTCACAAATCCGGAAATTAACTTCTTGTAGTCCCTACCAGCTGTTTTTGTAGGCATTAAACTGCTAGAATTTAAAAGACGATAACTCTGTTTTCATTGAACTTTCAGCTTCGTAACTTTGCAGATATTGTTTGGTCAAACAGCAAAATTACACACTAACTAACATTAAAAAAGTGAAATCACAATCCCATTGAACGTTTCCGATGTGGTCTGTGCCTATTTGCTGTGCGTTTCTGTTTGTGTTGTATTTGCAGCGTGTTTTTGTTTTTACTGCACGTTTATTTGTTTGTGTTATGAGCATTTGCAACATGAGTGTTGTCAAATTGATGATGTCTTCTTAATTTGTAGGTCTTTTTTTTCTATTTGCATGTATTTTTCAATTGCATGTATTTTTCTCGGCCGCCATAAGTGAGTGAAAATACAAAAATAACCAATTAAACATATTTTCAATTATTACATTTGCAAACTGCAATTTGTGCTCAAAATTAACCTGAATTTCAGAATAATGTCTAATCAGGTTAGTAAAGTTCTATTTCCAAACGCACAAACATAAAATAAATGAGATTATAAAATACATTTAGAAAAAAATGTTAAATACAGTACATTTTATTGTTAAATTTTATTATAATGACAGGAACACAGCAAATAACCCAGAGAGCTGTTCTGATCTCTGATGGGGGATGGCTCACATTAGCAGGCCCATGCAGGCAGAGAAAAACAGGGCTGAGATTAATTTAAAAACTGGCAGATCTGTGATTGAGGCAGCAGATACAGATTTTGCTTGAGCTTTTCTCAGCCAGACGGTGTACCGGCTAGCACGAGTATATATGCCTGGTTTCTTTGGCATTGCACAATCTTCTCCATGACTTGTCACACCATAAAGGTAAAATCTCTCCATGTCTTTGCTGTAACACTGTAGCGGACCACCGCTGTCACCCTTAATTGAAGAGATCTTGTTAATCACTGTCTTTCACTGACCAGTTACTCTGAAATAATGAGACAACATTACCTGACATGTGTCGACTCCCCCTTTGTCAAATCCTGCGCAGATCATGTTGTCATTAACATGACCATCATACCAGCTTCTTTGGTTGCAGATCCCAGCATCAATGAGATCAACTTCAGCTTCCTGAAGAGTGCTAAATAACATTCCTAAAAAAAGTCAAATGTTTCAGATTTATGTATATATATTTTGTTAAAGGAAAAATATTGTTGTCATGTAAAATCTAAGTGTTCATGGTTTTCTTCTCAAAGAGGAAGGAGAGAACTTATTATAGAAACTCACATACTTTTAACAGTTTGATAGAAAGAAAAAAAATAGAGCTTCTCTCTGATACATGAACTCTTAAGACTGTGATTATGCATTTCCAGCTTTTAACATTGTAAATTTTGTAGATTTAAAAAATTTAATGTTTTAACTATTGTATAATTTATAACACTATACTTTGTGTTATATTACCTTACTATAATACAGAAAACTAATTATGCTGATGCATGAGTGTTTCTAATACAATGACTGACAGAGTGACACTAATTTGACATTTCTCTCTTCTGACCAACATAATCAATCTCTCAATCTCTTTTTCCTTTTTTGGAAAGTCATAGAAACACTTTCAAAAAAAATTTTTTCCTTTTCCTTTTGGAGCAAATGGGAACACACAAAAAATAAATATTTCAAGTTTGTGTTCATCATAAAAGTTTATCCAACAATCCACTTCTGCAAACCCCTGAGCTGCCTATTGCATATTTTGCTTAATTGTTAATAATAATAATCTCTGATGCTGAGATTTTGGACTAGTGTTTTTTGACATTTAAATACTAACCTTCTAACACTGAGCTGCCCCAACCAGTGACGTAACATGCACTGAAGCTAAGTTGTTTTTCATCCATTTCATTTTCCATTATGCACAGAGGCTGCACATGTTTTGTGAAATACAAAGGGTGATGCAGATGCAAAAGTGCCACATCGTTGTCATAATTCCATCGGCTGAAATTCTCATGCAGGATCACTTGCTGGACTGAACGATACTGGGCACCCTTTCCATACTTGGTTCGAGAATTCACTCCAGCCACTATTCGTAATTTATAGGTGTTACTATAAAAGAAAGATGTAAGGGACAAATTAGGATACAAAATGCATGCAAAAGATCTGCAATAAAAAAAATATTATTTTTGTATAAATTGTTTTAGGCATTTTATTGGTGAGTTAAAAGATTTGCTGTAGTAAGTAAGTATTCTACATCCAATGCTAATCTAAAAAGAAATAAGATATAATTAACTGAACAACTAATGCAAGTATGTATATAATTTTAGTTCAACTACCAGCCCTAATTTATTTAACTAAATGTGCCTCTGTGAATGGTTTTTGGTAACAAATATAACCTATTTGTTTTAACCTGCAACATTTAACATTGCTTAAAGTTAAAATAGTAAGATGTGTGTCTGCACACAAATGCTGCATGGCATGAGGGAGGAGAAGCATATAAGTGTCTCACCTATTTCTGAAGCAGTGGGATGCGGTGACTACCCACTGATGGCTGATGACCGACCCACCACAGACATGTCTTGACATCCGCTGTATGCTCACCTGCCAAGGCCATGCACCCTCCAATGCAGAAAGACCTCCTGAAATACGAAGGTGGTTTGGAGGATCCAGCAAAGGTCGCTTTCCACAACCTTAAAAGAGAATTTAGTCAGTTGCACTGAACACTTTTCATTACTTTTTATATGAAATCCACTGATGATTAGATTGTCTGTAAATAATATTAACCCATTTAAAATGCCAGTAACATTTAATAAGCCATTTATATGCATTTTTTTATATATAATATTTAAAAGGTCTAATGATGTATTAAGATGATCCTCTCACAATGCATGTAAATGTTATTGGGAAGACACAGATCCCTGTTTAGAATAAGTAATGATAGAGTAAAGTTATTAAAATATATTAAAAATTTGTTACATAAAAATAAAACATTTAAGAAATGACTTCATGAATAAACATTTAAGAAAATATAATTTATAATTTAAAAATAATTTAATTATTTAATAATTTTTCTTTTTGATATAGTTTACCACTGATAAAGGTTGTCGAAAGGAATTTATAATAATTATATTTTTTACTAGAATTGTCTGAAACCTCACAAAAGGCATGCAATTTGTTTTATTGGGATTAAAGGGGTTAATAATAATAATAATATTGTTAAAATTTAACTACCTGTGATTCCAGACGATAACGAGCTAATGAAGACTAATTGTAGGGCTGTTATAAACATTTTAAATGTGAAAGCAATAAGAGGGAGATACAAAGCAGATAGAAACATTCGAATCTCTGTTGAACTGATTATTAGGTTATCTGAAAAGATTCTGAAAGTGACGTAACATCGTTCTGTAATGTTTTAAAAGACCCGGACAAGGAAGAACATGCAAATCATCAAGTCTTTAGTTTATACAGACAACAGCGTATTGTAGTAGGGATACATATTTAAAACTTTTATGTCTTAAAGTTGACACTAGAAAGGAAAGTCATCCTTTAGAAACACTACCATTAAACAAATACACTGACATAAATTTCATGCGAGTTTGTCCCTCATGATAATACACTAAGCCAACAACTTGTTTGTTATTTAACAGCGTTTTAAATATATTTTTAAACTCCAAGTGAAACACAATGAAGGCAGTGTGATTGTTGCTTCAGACATTTAAGGCAACATAACATCAAAATCGTCATTCCCAAACATTCTTGAAACACCAAATTCTCAAAGAAGGCACTTTAACTGAAATTCCAATAAACGAAAACTCAAAAGAAATCTATTGTTGTGGAACTGGTGCTACCTATTGGCCGACACTCCCTTAATATTTTGCTGGGAGTCATCAGTTTATTCATGCAGGGTAACAGTGCACACTGAAAGGAAGGTAGCAGCAACAATATGGCGAAATCCGTAATTTCTTCCCAATTTATTCGACATCTGCAGTCCAGTGAGGACTTTTTGGATACCCGCTAGCGTAATCATAGTAAGTGTTGTGTTTAAATATCACACTCTCGATTGTGTTTATTCCCTGCAATGGAAGTCGTTGCACTGTCAATGAATATTGCAGAGACGCCACACGCGGAGGGAGTTTTACTGCTATACCCTTCTCGCCAAATGCACATTCGCTTTTATATTCCGTTATAACTGTAATAACTGTAATGCAGTTCTCCTTTTTTGTTTAAGTGAACCTATTGTGATTAGTTCCTTTCATTTCATCCGCTCAAATGACAGTATCAAGAAGTCATAATGTGAGTTAAATACATTCTTGCAAGGCAAAATGTGGTGTGTTATTTGTATTTGCATGATCAATGACGTGATCCGTAGCCTGTAGCTTTGCACCCTCATCTGAATAAAGGTCTTCTTGCAGGCATTTATCATATTTCAAGCTGAGCAAATGAGCACAAATGCACACGTGGACAGTGGACAAGTGATCCGTTGTAATACCTGTGCAGAAACCTTGCACAACGTCGTTGAGATATCTCACTGCTCTCTAAAAGCGTTAAAAGTTTTGCTTAGAAATGCAGTTATGTGACTAAAACGATGTTGGCTTTGTGAGTGTAAATGGGTAAATACAACGAGAGAGCGAAAAAAAATCCTCTGCAGCTTTGGCCCGCTTTCGTGAAGGCGTCGGGCTGTTTAGAAACGTACGTTTTCAGAAAAATAGTTTTCTGACGCCGAGGAAAATGTGACAACGTTTTGGAAAACGCAAAGATGCTTGGAGAACGCAAAGAACCGTTGTGCTGGTAAGGATTTCGTGACCAAACATTGACGAAATCAAGGTAGGACCACTTCGCATCGAGTCACATAACCATACTTGACGATGTTCTTGAAATAAGGTAGAGGTTTGTTTTAAGGAATTTTAATTTATGTCCGAATATACATCATCTGTTGACGTGTTTTGCATTTGGAGACGTTAGTGTGTCGTTTTAACAGTTCTGTGGCGCAAAGAATCTCGAAAAGCACATGGATGAAAATTAATTCATAATTTTATTAATAATGCTTTCAAAATTAACCCATGTCCTCTCATCTGTAAATAAGCTGCATCCACCTGAAATTTTCTAAAGCTGTGTCCCTGTGCAGCCCAGCATAGTCCCTTCAGTTATTTCGAGATATTTAGGCCCACCCAACAGAAGCCCACCTTTTCATTTGATATGAATTCCCTTACAACCTTTTTAATAATCCCCTGAGAAACAATATGCTTATATTTCTTAACTGTCGTTAGTAATACTACATAGTACTGTTTAACCAATTTGAGTGTGATTGTTTACAAAATGCAAAAGATCATTACAGCTAATCAAATCTTGTGAGGGCAACTATTTGTGTGTGTGTGTGTTTCATAATAGAGAATTTGTTAATTTGTCAATTTTAATGAAATGTATTTAAGTAACAAGATGTGCTTTTTAACACATAACTAACAATTAGTTAACATGACAGCACAATTAACAGCATATGGTAAAATAATAATCCTTTAACCATAAATGCATTTGTTCATATTGCATTGCATGCTGGAAATTCTGGAAACCTTAAATCAGCAGGATTTTCTAGAATGTAAATGTCTATTCAGACAACGTTGTTGGGTTTGGTGGGTCAAAATGTGTAGAAATATTGTTGCTCTTGCATTTTTTTTTATATTCAAATGTAGATTTAAAGTAATTCTAATTTCCTCTTGTATATAATAATAATAATAATAATAATAATAATAATAATAAAAAAACGATAAGTCCATTTTTACATTGTGGTGCTGATTGGACAGCTCCCGTAAGGCAAGATCCTCTGTGACCACACAGCTTTACACAGTTTTACTAATAAGACATTGAAAATGACAATTACAAAATGTGTTTGGATTTTATTATGATAATTTATTTTGTTTACCTGTTTCATTGCTATGGGGAAAAAAATCAACTTAAACTGGCCTACGCTGGTTTACAGCTCTTTTCTTGTTTAAGCTGGTCTCCTAGTCTGACCAAGTAAGTTCCAAAACCCTGTTTAGACCTGCCAAGAGACCTGCTAAGACTGACAAACCATCTAAGGCTGTTTTAAGCTGTTTTTTTTTTCAGCAGGTCTTGAAGTGATAGCAGATTCATACCCATAGGACTTAGGCCACCAATGGTGTCTGTTATGTGCCAACGTTTGTAGCATTCCTTGATATTTTGTTCATGTTTCTTATTTGCTTGAAGGTAAATAGGGTATATTTACTTTAAAGGCAGATGAAAATGCAAATGCCATTTCTGAAACAAAACTGGAATTCAATGGAGAGAAAAGCAAAAGTCAGCTACAGTTAGTAGCTCTGTAATATCAGGATATGGTTTGGTTAAGTGTCTGGCCCATAAGTGCACACAAGGTTTTAGATGATGTGGTTCACTAGGTCTGCCTTCACCCACCCCATTTCCCATTCTGCAGCCATAGGGACATAATGCATATCCCAAATCGGCCTCTCAGTGGAGGTTTTGTTCATGAGGAAGACAGGTTCAAAACTGCTTGTGCTCTCATGAGGTATCTTCTAATCTAGTCTACATCCTTTCAGCTCCCAGCACCCTTTCATCTAAAATAGAAACATCCATCATAATGACCCAAAAGAACCATACCATGATAAGTTACGCAAGCACAAATCAGGAATAAAGTCCAATAGAGCTGAAACAACGAATCGATTTAATCGATTAAAATCGATTATTAAAATAGTTGTCAACTAATTTGGTCATCGATTCGTTGCTAAATAACTTTTATTTGCCATAAGCGGCTCATTTCGTGCATATTTCAAATCTGCGGTGACCAAAGTGCGGCAGTAATGAGCCACCGGAGGTTTTACTCAGCCAGTACAGCAGGAGAAGTAGCGAATAGCCAATAGCTGGCCTCGTTTTGTCACGTGCTTCCCGAACAGCGTCTCTGCAGCATTCAGTGTGATGTGTGAGTACTTTACTTTGAGCCTTCAAAAAAGAAGAATAACCTGTAAACTCTGCACTACTAAACTGTTTAAGGGGACGTTCACATATCGCGTCTTTTGCGCGCTCAAGTTCGTTATTTCCAACACCGCACCGCATTGAGTTAAAACATTTCAACTTTTCAGAATGCCGCAAGCGCACAGCGGGTCATGTGACAAGAACTAACCAATCAGCTTCATCCTTTCCCGTAACAACGTTTAAAGCTCAGCCAAGATGAAGGAACAGCTGATCATAGCTGTATATGGATTTCCATTTTGAAATAAATTTAGTAGCAGAGCTACTGCAAGTGATTTTTTGAGCTGCAAATCCATTTATCCTTTGCTGAAATTTCCGCGTCTTCAAGGAGAGAGCACGTCATGGTTGCTTAGCAAAGGCAGACGCCTCAGGGTCGCTTCTGCCCGAGCGCTTTGGAAAGAAGGAGAAAGCGGTGCACCTAGCGTTTTCCACGCGTTTTTAGGCGCGATTTGTGAATGACCCCTAAGACTTTCATTTGTGCAGATTCTCCAGTACAATGTTGTTTGCAAATGTTTAGTCGTAAAAGCTGATAACATTGCTTTTTAACAGTTAACATTTAAAGCTTTACAAACATGTTCTGTGATCAGTTTGTCGTTTACCAGTTCAAAATTCAGTCGTGCAGCCTAATTATGACTGAATGAGAGAGGTAAATGTTTAAAGATATTTGAAATGCACTTTTTTCCTAAGTATTCACTGCTCTTTTTCACACAGCAGGTTTTTTGTGTGTGTCCAATTTTTTTTTCTGGACAACCTTCTGATGGATTTTACTTTAAATTGTGAGTTCCATTCAGGTTTCATGCCATTGGCACTTTTTTTTCGAAGGATTGTTTACAATTTCACAGCAAAAGCTATAAAGCTGTTTCCCAGTAAATAATAAAATACAATGCACTGCAATTTTATTCTGTTTTATCCTTATTCTTCGTGAAAATACGTTCTGAAAGATTCCTTAATAAGCTTTGTTCGGGATGTTAAACTACTTTAGGAGCTCTAAGGACTGCCATGGTGAAAACATTATTTGAAATCTCCTTGTGAAATTTGCTAGAGTATGGGTCAGTGTTCTGATTGCAGAAGAGTTCAACAAAGGATTACTAACACAATAAAACAACTCCAGGTATATTTTTGATGAGGATATGACAGTGCAAAATGGTTAAAATCTCTTAAAAATAAAATCTATGCTGAAGGATAAAGACCATTTATTAATAATTTACTTAGGGGAAAAAAATGGAAATTTTAATTAATCGATTAATCGTAAAAATAATCGACAGATTAATCGATGATCAAAATAATCGTTAGTTGCAGCCCTAAAGTCCAATGAATCACTTATCACAAAGGCAATTAATATTATTGCAAGTGTAATCCGAAGACAAACACTAAGTATCACCTTTATCTGCTTGTAATGGAGGGTGCTTTTCATTTTTCATGAAGTGGATGACTCATCCAGGATCTAGTGCCAGTCTCTCTTTAACATGCTCTCAATTTAGCAACAGATTGTTTTGATGTGTAAGTTAATATTTTTAGATGCAAGGCTTAGCATTTTACTTTCCTGTGCTTAACATATCAGTTTGTGTGAGCTGATGATGTAACAAGGTAGTATTGTTCAGTAAGACTATCTTTCCACAAGCTAGAATTAAATCTAAACAACATTTTGCCCTTTATATTTGTGACAAGGTTGTGTGGGCTCTTTTAGCTTCGATTTTAAGTATTGATAATGTGATACAAGATTATATTAGTAGCTGGTGATCAATTGACAACAATTCAGATCGGAGTTATTTTGTAAGTAGACACAATGTACATTTAAACTTTTTCTATACAAGCTCATTTTAGATCTTATTCAAAACTTGAAATCATTTGATTTTCTAATGCAAATAACGTCTGTCTGGTGATGTATACTAGATTTTTCCAATCATTTAGTCATCTTAAATCATTTCTGATCTGTCACTACTTCTATTTCATCTCAACTTTAAGTCCTGGAATTTTAGATTTCTCCATTTGCTAACCTTCAGTAAAGATGAACCAAGTATAGATTTTAAGTACTCTGTTAAATCCAGAGGTGGGTAGTAACGAGTTACGTTTGCTTCGTTACATATACTTGAGTAATTTTTTGGGGTAACTAATACTTTTTGGAGTATATTTAAAGATGGGTACTTTTACTCTTACTTGAGTAAATTTTTTGGGAAAAAATCTGCGATGGAGATCCTTATTAGATAAACACCGCGTGTGCTGTCTACTGTTTAACAGGTAATAATTTGGGCTACATTCGATTACAGTACACGATACCACTGTGACATTAGTTTGTTGTACGTGTGTGGCTTATAACAGAGGGGAGTCAAGTTGAATGCAGCTTCCAAAAGACAAAAAATAGCCGATTAAGATTTTATTAATTTTAATACAATCAGTATTAAGCGAGTACGTTCAGCAAGTCATATCATCAGCTGCTAAATTCAGATCTGTGATCGCTTGCTGGTGCTGAGCCAGAGATAGATGCGTTTTTACAGCACTGCGCATTATAACCAATCACACAATATTCTGTTGAGCTTTTGAATGCAATGGCCAAAATGATCTTTAATAATTTAAATGTTATTTGCTCTCTTTCTGAACAATGAAAGATTAGCAATTTTTATATCACATTAACTTTCAATGTTAAATTCACATTTAATATAAAGTCAGTCCTATTAAAAATGTTATGGCATGACACCTATATTTGATACTTAAGTAAAACAGACAGGGTTTTATAATAAATTACATAAATTGGAGTAAAGGCTGATGAAATATATACATGTATACACGCACACATACATTACATACATTTTATCTATACATCTAAATAAAAATAGGCTCAGTATATATGACCCAAGGTAACTAGTAACTAACTACTTGAGTAGATTTTTTTATCCGATACTCTTTTACTCTTACTCAAGTTACTATTCAGACTAGTACTTTTGCTTTCACTTGAGTAAATATTTCTAGAAGTACTTTTACTTTTACTTGAGTACAGTTTTTGGGTACTCTACCCACCTCTGGTTAAATCCCAAAAGCAAACAAACAACAAACAGTGCTAATATACACTCACAGTGTGCTGTCATACAACTACCTAAAAATTATGATTCTAACCTTTATCTCAATACCGAAATCGCAGTTGGCCACACAGTGATTCATCTTTAATGAATCATTGAAATATTGGTGTCCAGGACACTGTGAGCACAGAGACTGCAGTCAAAGTCACTTTGAGTGAATGTCTGTTCACTCGGCAGCCATATTTACAGAGCCTCTGGGAAAGCTGCATGCTACACTTAAATCTAGAGATCGACCGATAAGGGTTTTTCTATAGCCGATGCTGATGCCGATGTTTAGAGGTCAGGGTCAGCCAATGGCCGATATGTGCTGCCGATTTTTAGGGACGATATCTTGAAGTTTTCCCCTTCATTTGCATGCAAAAATGTCACACTAATAATAAGTGGATGCACAACATTTCTAAACTTATCATCATTTATTGAGCACTGACTTGAACCATCTCTCGAATCTTAATTTTGTGCACTGCATGGTATTAAAATAAAAAATTTATCCAAAGTTAACCAAACAAAATCAATAAACTGACCAAGTATTAAATACGTAAAACAGGTTTTATATATATATATATAAATAAAAGTCAATCATTTACATAAAAGTTTTAGAGCATTTATCAAGTAGAATTTTTCAAGTTTGTTGGAACATAAATGTAAACTTAAATATACATTTAAATGAATACAATTTTAAAAATAAAAATCTGAAAAATATAAAAAAATAAATATATAAAAAATAAATAATAGTAGTGCTGCAAAGACACTAGCAACCAGCAACATTTGTGTTTGGTATAAATGACACAGAACATCTAAAGTGCATTCTAATTTCAAACGTACATCGCAGTCTGATCATTATTAAAATAAAGTACAGTCAACCAAACATATAAAAGGTTACACTGGTCAGTTTAAATAGACCGTAGTATACCGGTCCACTCTGCTGTTATGACAAGGACGTTTTTGCTCATGTGTAGAGGATGATCTTTCCGTCTAGTTTACATTAAATAAATAAAAAATATTATAGTTTAACATTCAGATACATTGCGAATATGGAAACATTTGGATATGTGCAGAACGAGACGTGAGCAATAACCTCCAAATACATCTAGTCAAACCCGCACTCGCTCGTCCTCGTATGGATCAGATCATTTTTCGGATCAGAAAAAAAAAAAAAAGGCCAAGACAAATAAACATACGTTTTGTCTTTTTTTATTAACATTTAATTGTTAAATTTAAATATATGAAATCAACTTAAAATGCACATAATATCTTCTTTTTAACATAATAGCCCGACTTCTCATCTTCCAGTGTGCTGTGATGAAGTGAGCAGTTATCGTCACAGAGCTCTCCATCCCCCTGGACGTCCACCCTTCTGTCGTGAGCGCAACAGAGGATGCTCGGGATAGTTCATCCACAACTGTTTTCTTCTCCTGTTCATAAAGATCTGGCACAATATTTTCACTCTAACCTCTTTCCTCATCATTATATCTGACAGGGAATCCAAAATGCGCGGGCCGTTCAAGCTCCTCCGTTCCTCCGCTCGCCATGACCACTGAGTGTGGACTGAACATGCGCAACTTTTTTTTTTCATAAATCAATCCGGGGGTCACGTGTGTGCCGAACCGAAGATATTGATCAATGATGATCCATTGAACCACTACTATAGTGTGTCATTTGAAAACATTGCAGTTGCGTTTTAAAATACAACTACGAGCACCACGAAACCATTTAAAGAGGCGCATTCAGCGGTCTTCCTTGACGGGAAACAGTCAACAAAGTAAAATGATCTCCAACGTATGGCGCGCTCTCTTCATTTTATCAAATGATCATAATCACATCTATTCATTTTACAGTCCTGCTACTAGCATTTTATTCAGAATAAAACCCCTTTAATTCGGGTGAGAAAGCTTTTTTTCCAAGTGGCTTTTGCACATAATAATAATACCGCTGCAGACGCATTTTGCAGCATTAAAGTAATTAATTGATCATTAATTTAAACGACGATCGATCATGGAAATGATCGAATATTGACATCCCTAAATACAAATGAGTTAGATGGAAAACTGGTTATTTTCTGCATCAAACCATGCCTCCGAACAAATGTCATTCACCGTTCTGGGCAGCTCCAGGACAGCTGTCTCTCCGAGCACGGTGCTGTCTGTGAACGGGGCGGAGTAACGTCAGAGACAGTTTACTTTGGTAACGTCACGCTGCAGTGTTTGTTAGAGCTGTCAACTTCTCCACCCCATTTACAGATTGAAATTCTCTGACTACCCTTTATCTCCCAGGACTGCTGTTGAATCTTCCAAAAGTTTTGGCTTGGGGTGCTTCACATGCAGTGGCAGCAGCAGCACTTTCCACCGCACCAATAACACGGGGCTGCCCGCCGACGTGCCTGACTTTAAATCGGCGCTACTAAACACGGATATCGGCCGATCCCGATATATTAAAAAATGACAAATATCGTCCCGATATATCTACTTAAATCAGCTATAAAATCTTGACAACTGTCTCATATTTGTTTTGTTTTTATTCTCAAATAGTATTTAAAAAGCTTTCAAGCTGAACCTGCCAATGCAAATGTTCAGAACACTGGGCATATTCCACCATTGTGCACATTGCACTTTAGAAATGATTCGGTTTCTGCCAGTGCTTATATCTTGCAGATATCTTATGCTACATGCAGATAAACGTATAGTACATGAATGTTATATAATATTGATACGAGCTCAGAAAACACACTGTGTTTCACAATGCACTATCACAAACACACTATCACAAACTATGCAGGTTTGATTCCCAGGGAATGCATGAATTGATACAGAATGTTTGAAAGGATATGCAAAATGCTTAAATGAACATTTTGAATGTGAAATTAGAAAAGACTTTCTTGATCTGGTAAGCTCTTATCTCATTGGCTGACTTTTGGGAGTAAGAGTGCACAGTTGCTTTACAACTATTTGTTTATGGGACAAAACAAGTTGCAGTGTGGACAAGACTACTGTATGATTCTGAGTCAAGTTGTCCAATAATGTCCTTTTCTCTTTCCAATATAGAACTGGCTGCCGTGGAGGGTACATAACAGGAGAAGAAGTTGCTGCAGGATGAAAACATGGCTGCACCATTTTTTGCACCGCCAGGACCTGACAGCTTCAAATACTTTACCAGGGAATCTCTGTGTGAAATTGAGAAGCGCATTGCTGAGGAGAAAGCCAAGCCACCACCTAAACAAGACAACAGCTACCGCGACGATGATGACGAGAACAAGCCCAAGCCTAACAGTGACCTGGAGGTGGGCAAGAGTCTGCCCTTCATCTATGGGGATATCCCTACTGGAATGGTGGCAACACCATTGGAGGATCTCGATCCTTTCTACATGAATAAGAAAGTGAGTGTGTCAATATGTCTGTTTATAAGTCTTTACATTATACACTACTTTATAAGTTACATTCTGAGCAGTAAACTATGGATCATTATAAAAGTGGAGAAGCTGATGTGTTTTTCCCTAACTTTTCCAGGTCATTTATTGTTATTCTCATATGTGCGAAAACCTCTGATGGTGACATGCAGCTGTTGGATTTACTTGGTAAACAAATGACAATGTGAATTAAAGCTGCAAGCAGTGATGAACGGGCCCTCGCACTGGGCTCACCACCACCCCCGGTGCCCATAGGAGAAACAGTGAACGTTGGGCCATATGCTTATAAAATAGCAAATATTTGTGCCACATTTCCTGCTGCCAACAGGTGGCGCTATGATTACTACTGAATATCAGCATGTTAATGTCTTCAGGCCAGGACTCTTACCAAACATGCAAAGTTTCAGGCAGATCAGACATCTCATGTTTAAGTTAGTATAAAATAAGTAATTTCCTGTTGCCAGCAGGTGGCTCTATATGTCAATGTCACCTTTATTTATATAGCACTTTAAACAAAATACATTGCGTCAAAGCAACTGAACAACATTCATTAGGAAAACAGTGTCAATAATGCAAAAATGATAGTTAAAGGCAGTTCATCATTGGATTCAGTTATGTCAGCTCTGTTCAGTTAAATAGTGTCTGTGCATTTATTTGCAATCAAGTCAACGATATCGCTGTAGATGAAGTGTCCCCAACTAAGCAAGCCAGGCGACAGCGGCAAGGAACCGAAACTCCATCGGTGACAGAATGGAGAAAAAAACCTTGGGAGAAACCAGGCTCAGTTGGGGGGCCAGTTCTCCTCTGACCAGACGAAACCAGTAGTTCAATTCCAGACTGCAGCAAAGTCAGATTGTGCAGAAGAATCATCTGTTTCCTGTGGTCTTGTCCTGGTGCTCCTCTGAGACAAGGTCTTTACAGGGGATCTGTATCTGGGGCTCTAGTTGTCCTGGTCTCCGCTGTCTTTATACTTATAGTTGTTATTAATAGCATCCTTTAGCACATAGTAAGTGTTGCTAGCATGTTTTAGAATGTTTCTAGCATGATTAGCACACAATGGAATATTTTAATGTGTTACAAATGGTGCATAAAAGTGTTAAACATGACACTTCCTGTTGCCAGCAGGTGGCGCTATGACTATAAACGAATACAGGCATGTTGATGTATTTAGGACAGGACCCTTGTCAAACGTGTGAAGTTTGGGGCAGATCGGACATTGCTTGCCTGAGTTACTGCAACATCGTTTTTCACTGCATTAGTAGCATGCTTTAGCACTTAGCTAACTGTTGCTAGCATGGTTTAGTATGCTTCTTTAATGTTGCCAGCCTATTTAACACTTGTTGATGCTTTTTTTGATTTTGCATGGAGTCCATAACCATCTTAAATATGCCACTTCCTGTTGCCATTAGGTAGCGCTATGACTATAATCGAATATTATCAAACTTGTTAAACTTGGGGAAGATTGGACACTATGCCTGAATTACAGTAACTTCCTTATTCACTGCAGTTTTATGCTGCTTTAGCATTTAGGTAAGTGTTTCTAACATGTTTTAGTATGTTTCTAGCATGCTGCCAGTGTATTTACCACTTGCTGGCACTTTTTACATGACACATGAAGTGTCATGTGTAACAGTGTTACACATGACACTTCCTGTTACCAACAGGTGGCGCTATGATTATAACTGAATACGGGCATGTTGATGTGTTCAGTACAGGACTTTTGGCAAACGTGTAAAGTTTGGGGCAGATCAGATGTTGCTAGCCTGAGTTAGAGCAACTTCCTTATTCAGTGCAATAGTTGCATGCTTTAACACTTAGCTAAGTGTTGCTAGCATGTTTTATGCTTCTTGAATTTTGCCAGCCTATTTAACACTTTTTGACACTTTTTAATTTGTCCCTAGGAGTCCATAACAGTGATAACCTTGTCACTTCCTGTTACCAGCAGGTGGCGCTATGACTATAACTGAATTTGGTCATGAGTGTTTGTTCGGAACAGAACACCTATCACACAAGTGAAGTTTGGGGAAGATCGGACATTGCTTGCCTGAGTTACAGCAACTTCCTTTTTCACTACATTAGTAGCATGCTTTAGCACTTCGCTAAGTGTTGCTAGCATGTATTAGTATGTATCTAGTATGTTGCCAGCCTATTTAACACTTGTTTACACTTTTTAATATGTTCCTAGGAGTCCTTAACAGTGATAACCATGCCACTTCCTGTTACCAGCAGGTGGCGCTATGACTATGAATGAATTTGGTCATGGGTGTTTGTTCAGGACAGAACACCTATCACATGTGTGAAGTTTGGGGAAGATCGGACATTGCTTGCCTGAGTTACAGCAACTTCCTGTTTCATGGCGAAACATCAAACTTTGTCAGGCCGCCATGGACACACCCCTTGACGAAAACTCAAAACCTTCGCAATTTAACATCACAAAGGTCTTATGATGACCCTCACTAAATTTGAAGACAATCCAATTAAAACTGTAGGAGGAGTTCTTCAAAGTACAAGTACGTTGTTGTGTAAGGTTTTGGTGAAATCAGTATTTTGTAGTCTTTTGTGTTGCCATGTGTATGTGAAGATGGAAAAAATGTGAAAACAAGTGTGAGAACTACTTCACTGAAATGTATTAATCTAACTAAAATGTAGACTCCCCTTCAAAAGTTTGGGTTTGGTAAGATTTGTCAAGTGATTTCATTGTAAAAGATGTCTATTATGCTGAACAAAGCTGCATTTATTTGATCACAAATACAAAAAAAAAAAAAAAAAAAAAATTATTTAGAAATTTGAATACAATTTAAAGAACACTGTTCTGTTTTCATATCTTTCAAAATGTAATTTATTCCTGTGATGGCAAATATTAATTTTAAGCAGCTATTACTCCAGGTTTTAGTGTCACATAATCCTGTTTAATATGCTGAACAAAAAAAAAAAACATTTAACATTGTTAAATTTTTTTGTTGTGCTGTAAGAACTTGTTCAAAATATTATGTAACATTATAAATGTGTTTTACTTTCATTTAAAATAATTGTTTCATTCAGCAAACATCTTTAAATGCTTAAAAGTTAGTGTAGATCCATGTTATGGACAGAATTGCTGGGTCCAGTCAGAGCTCACAACTAATGGTTAATCTATTGCGTTTTGCCTAATATTATAACATCATGCTGTGTGTTTACTAGTATTTCTGAACTGTATGCCGACCTTTGACTATTTTGATTTTGATTTTTTTGATTTTTAAAACTGGCTTTTATTTTTTTATGAGTAAACCCACCAAGCCAAAAGTATGTGACCACATTAAAAAATCTGGAGCTCAACATTGAAACCTGGAAAGGTTTTAGGTGTTTGAAATTTAAAACAAGTAGTAATTGTCATGATGTAACATGAATATGAATTATTATCTCTAAACCTCCACTGAAGCACAAGACACTCTTTGAATCATTCGCAAATCATGCTAAAGGTTCTACAGTCATGTGGAGTAAAAACCAAATGCCACAACATTTTATAATTTCACATTTTTCAACCTTTCATTCAAAATATTGTGCAGTTAGTATGTGGTGAAAAATGCTGTGAATATAATAAAAATGCAGTATTTTGTGCTCTAAGACTTTTCAATGAATGCACAACTTCTTGATGTGTTACCAGTCATAAAACAGTGGCTTGTTTTTTATGTTAAAAATAAGCAATATCAGATGCAAGCTAGTCCGCAAACAGATTTTCAGGTGCGAGTTGTTGTTATGAGATGTAGCCTACGGGTGAAGATGAGGTCATCTTTTCTGTCTCAGTTGTAATGGAGCCCAGCAGGCTCAGATCTGTTTCTGTTTGGCTCAGCGCTAAGTGCAGTGGTGAGGCTTTAGCCGTGTCTGCCACACTGGACTTTACTAAATAATGCACAGGCTCATTTGAGTGTTAATGCTTGTTAAATGTGTGCATGTGTTAGTGCTTTTCCCTGTCTCCCTCTCTTGCTCTCTCCCTCAGTCTCATTCCTCTGTCTCCCTCTCATGCAGCACACACTGTCTGTTACGTAACTGCCTGCTCCATGCATGCACAGAGATTTCAGTCTCCCAATAAAAAACCTCATGGAGGAGCGTATGTGAAACGTGGTGTTAAGGAACAAAATTGTGTTCTGAACCAAATTCATTTTTATTGTAAACATCACTCACGTTAGACCTTATGTTAGAATTGTTTTATATTTAAATGCATTTCTACATCACATTTATATGCACATGCCGTATTGTAGAACTATTTGTCAAACTATCCTGATATCTTAAGGATTTAATGGCTCTTTGATTGTAAGCTTTGGTAGCATGGGGATCAGATCTCTCCGCATCCCATTGTCCTTTTGTTTCCACACACTAGGCTCGACTTCATAGTGTAAAACCAGCTGAGAAATGGGAGCTGGCAGCTTTTAAATCCAGACCCATGACACTATCAGAAGCAATTAGATTAGGAAACTTTGCTATTGGAGCAGCTGATGAACCCTGAGTCCTCCAGCACAGATGATTCAAGGAGATGGTTATACAGTCCAGTATGATGAAAAGAAAATCAGTTGTGAGAGAGAGGCTTAACAGTATTTACTCAAAGTAAAACATGTTGGATCTAAATTTTTCAGGTTCTTAAACAACATTGAATTATATTTATGCATTTATAAAAATCTTTTGTTTTTGTTTTTTTTTCAGTGTGATTTACGCTGCACGCAAGGTATGCAGTTAATTAGTAAGTGTGATCCCTGGGAATCAGGTTTGTGCTCTGACTGTTTGATAAGATTGTTGTTGATCCAGGAACATGTTCTGTTTGAGTAAAGGGTTTGTAGAAAGGGGAGACAGAAGAAGAAAGACAAAGAGAGGCAAAGCTCCATACAGGGTCATAAATCTTAGAAGGGGCTCTTCAAAATGTGCCTTGTAGGACCATTGCTTCCCCCTGTGATGACGCAGCACTCAGAGTGGACTTGTCTGGGCTGGTTGGGGGGCTGGAGAAGGCAGGGTGATGCACTGCTTCGGTATAATAGCCGTCTCACTTCTCTCTCACATTTGTTCACAGCCTCAGCACTCTCAGCAGCTCTTATAAATACTCCTCTTATAATGTAGGCATCTCATTTGTTTCTGTTAGCTACATGCCTCAGTACATGTGCTGTAAATGGCTACATGCAGGAACAAGCCTGTACAATTTTCTCTGTGCTTTATTTAAAGATAAATGTGACCCTGGACCACAAAGCCAGTCATAAGGGTAAATTTTTTTATATTGAAATGTATAGATCATCTGAAAGCTGATTAAATAAGGGTGCTATTGATATATTGATTTATGATAATATTTGAATACCTTTATAAGTTGACCTAATGAAGTTCTTAGCAATACATATTACTTATCAAAAATCAAGTTTTGATATATTTACGGTAGGAAATTAACAAAATATCTTCATCTTTACTTAATATCCTAATGATTTTTGGCATAAAAGAAAAAAAATTGGTAATTTTGACCCGTACAATGTATTGTTGCCTATTGCTACAAATATACCTGTGCTACTTATGATGACCAGGGTCCAGGGTCACAAATATACATAATACAGTAATTATTTTAATTTTAATAAACATAATTAAAGCACAGGTTTGAGATTTAAGCTATTTGAGAATATTTTATAATGTATGAAATTAAATGCTACAGAATGAAGAGAGCTTGACCTTGGATTGTGATATAACTTATTATTGGCTCTGAATCTTCTCACTCTTTTTCATTCGTCATACATTAGTCCCCAGCTCTGTCATTTATGTTTCTTCATGTTTCTCTCCCCCATGTGTCCTGCCACAGGTGTGGTCTGTGCTTCACCTGCATCATTTTATTAATTTTTTATTTATTAATTTTTTTTTTACATCACTTTTACCTATTCACTTGGCATCATCCTGTAACACAATCTCTCTCTCTCTCTTATTTTCTGTATGTCTTCCCTATTTTGAAGCATCAGTTGGAAAATTAAAATAAATAAATGTAATCATTTAAGTGTCTGAATAATTTTTTAACCTAACATATTGCAGTGTCTAGTAATAACAGCATTATTTAGCAAAAATGTGCACATTTTATCTTGATTCACATTTATTTTAGAAATTTAAATGTACAGTTTTAACTGAACATATTGCAATTTCTAGTTAGTGACGTCTCTTGTATGGAAATATGTTGGCAAGTATGAAGTTTATTTATTTATTTATTTTAAATCAGGCATTTCATTTTATCAAAATGTTATAACTTCCTATACTTTTTAACAATTTAGCTGAGATTTTATTCATTTAATTTCTTATTTTTATGAACAAATGCTATATCATGGTGCATTTCCATCAGTATTATTTTCCCCTTTGTTTCTTTATTATTACCGTAGCTTATTTGAAGTACATTTGTCAGAGGGATTTTTATTCAGTGTCCAGTTTTACAGCTTTTTTATAGCTTCTGCTCTTTTTTTCTGTTTCCTATTGTTTTTTAATTGTCTTTCTTGTTGGCCCATTCGTTCTCCATCTTCCTCCCTTCCTCTCACTGCTTACTCATTCCTCTCTGGGCTGTCTTTCTCTGTCTCTTTATCTCTCTATGTCTTTTTTCTTCTCCCCCGTTCTGGATTATGAAATTTTCAGTAGCTGTGCAGCCTGTCAAGCATTAAAAAGACGAAACCCACATGCACTTCTCTTGTGTGTGCACATGTACTATATCAAGCAAATACTTTTTTTTCATATATGCACCAGTTCTGCATTATTTTTCATCTGTTTCATATGCGGTTGGCCGTGGGCTGCTGGTTTGAATGAGTCTTCTCCTGTTTTGTCCCCACAGCATGCAGCTGTTGAACCCTGATGTCACACATGCTGTTGAGATTGCGGAGCAGTGAGCAGATTTTTTTTTTTGACTAAGCAGGTCCCAGTATGTAGTTTACATGGTGGCCTGATTCAGTCTGACCCAAATAGATGTGGCTCTTTTCCATCTTTAGTTACTTATACAAAGTGTTATTTACTGAGCTGTGCTTCTTTAACGTAATTTGTCATTGTGGATCATATTATGCATATATATTCTTCTGAGAAGTTTCTGCATGTAAAGTGCAGATGATGATGATGATGATATGGTGCTGCATAGATTGGCGCTCTCCATGGTGCTGAAGAGGGTTTCTTAGTGTTCCTCTAAACTCAGGCATGTAAAAGGAAGTGAAGGGGTACATCCCATCTCTGCAGATGTACACGACCTCCCATGAAACTTTGATGGTAGCGAACATATTTTATTTAAACAATTATGAGGTTATCTGCTGAAAGGCTGGTGAGCTTACACTGACTCGTTCATGGTCTCATATAAATTCAGACAGACATTCATATATATATATATATACACAGTACAGACCAAAAGTTTGGACACGCCTTCTCACTCAAAGAGTTTTCTTTATTTTCATGACTATGGAAATTGTAGATTCACACTGAAGGCATCAAAACTATGAATTAACACATGTGGAATTATATATGAAATTATATACATAAAGTGTGAAACAACTGAAAATATGTCATTCTAGGTTCTTCAAAGTAGCCACCTTTTGCTTTGATTACTGCTTTGCACACTCTTGGCATTCTCTTGATGAGCTTCAAGAGGTAGTCACCTGAAATGGTCTTCCAACAGTCTTGAAGGACTTTCCAGAGATGCTTAGCACTTGTTGGCCCTTTTGCCTTCACTCTGCGGTCCAGGTCACCCCAAACCATCTCGATTGGGTTCAGGTCCGGTGACTGTGGAGGCCAGGTCACTCTCCTTCTTGGTCAAATAGCCCTTACACAGCCTGGAGGTGTGTTTGGGGTCATTGTCCTGTTGAAAAATAAATGATGGTCCAACTAAACGCAAACCGGATGGAATAGCATGTTACTGCAAGATGATGTGGTAGCCATGCTGGTTCAGTACGCCTTCAATTTTGAATAAATCCACAACAGTGTCACCAGCAAAGCACCCCCACACCATCACACCTCCTCCTCCATGCTTCACGGTGGGAACCAGGCATGTAGAGTCTATCCGTTCACCTTTTCTGCGTCGCACAAAGACACGGTGGTTGGAACCAAAGATCTCAAATTTGGACTCATCAGACCAAAGCACAGATTTCCACTGGTCTAATGTCCATTCCTTGTGTTCTTTAGCCCAAACAAGTCTTTTCTGCTTGTTGCCTCTCTTTAGCAGTGGTTTCCTAGCAGATATTCTACCATGAAGACCTGATTCACACAGTCTCCTCTTAACAGTTGTTCTAGAGATGTGTCTGCTGCTAGAACTCCGTGTGCCATTGACCTGGTCTCTAATCTGAGCTGCTGTTAACCTGCGATTTCTGAGGCTGGTGACTCGGATGAACTTATCCTCCGCAGCAGAGGTGACTCTTGGTCTTCCTTTCCAGGGGCGGTCCGCTTGTGAGCCAGTTTCTTTGTAGCGCTTGATGGTTTTTGTGACTGCACTTGGGGACACTTTCAAAGTTTTCCCAATTTTTCGGACTGACTGACCTTAATTTCTTAAAGTAATGATGGCCACTCGTTTTCCTGTACTTAGCTGCTTTTTTCTTGCCATAATACAAATTCTAACAGTCTATTCAGTAGGACTATCAGCTGTGTATCCACCTGACTTCTGCACAACACAACTGATGGTCCCAACCCCATTTATAAGGCAAGAAATCACACTTATTAAACCTGACAGGGCACACCTGTGAAGTGAAAACCATTTCAGGTGACTACCTGTTGAAGCTCATCAAGAGAATGCCAAGAGTGTGCAAAGCAGTAATCAAAGCAAAAGGTGGCTACTTTGAAGAACCTACAATATGACATATTTTCAGTTGTTTCACACTTTTTTGTTATGTATATGATTCCACATGTGTTAATTCATAGTTTTGATGCCTTCAGTGTGACTCTACAATTTTCATAGTCATGAAAATAAAGAAAACTCTTTGAATGAGAAGGTGTGTCCAAACTTTTGGTCTGTACTGTATATATTTAACAGACAGTTTATTGAACCTTTACACATAATAATTTAAAAAAGTTTGCATATGTTTTTTAAGTTTTATTAGGATATTATTGCTATTATTGTATGATATAGAATACAGGACTCACATTTTTTCATAGGCCCAAACCAAACAAAAATATAGAAATTGTTGCATATGTAATGTTGTTATTTAAATTATGAAAAGTTTAGGTGAATTTTCTGCAGCTTGTAAATCAGTATAGCAGACTTACATAAATATGCATGATAAAATTCATAGAAATATCAGCTGTCATGCTATTTCTCTCAATAATATTATTAAGATAACATTTTAATGCTTAATTTTATTATCAAGCTGTTGTCGTTTTAATTTTGGGGGCAAAACTGATTATTGAGAGATATGCAAATACATTTTCTCCAAAAACTTTTATTATGATACATTTTAACACACACACACACACACACACACACACACACACACACACACACACACACAAAATGATGTTTGGATAATCAAGTAAACAAGTTGCTTCAGACCATCTAATTGAAATATTACTAACAGTATCAGTTATTCCCGTTTACTTTAACAGAAAAAGGTGTGTGCAAACCTTTTAGAATTCTACTAACTTTAAAAGTATGAAATATCAGAGGACAGAAGGCATGTAGTAAATTGTATAACAGATTTTTCAGCAGTTTTGATCATGCTGATAATTTAGAGGCCTTAGAAATGTATGTGTCAAATGTTCAGTGGGCTTTGTAAGGTTAAAAATCCTTTATGTGTATTTTATGTACTTTACTGGAATGGGGTAAAGTGGTCTAATGAGTCAGTAGTGCTTCTCCAAATTCTCTGGTGTACTCTGCTATTTTCAGTTGTTTAGTCCGAGTGGCAACCTCCTGCTCTCTCTAGTGAAGCCAATAAGGAAGTGACTAAAACTGCAATTCATCGACTGGCCGCTTTAGGCTGGCTGCAAAAGAGAGTCAATCCCATAGACTCCCCATGTTAAAATGCCCAACTTTACAGCAGAAAAAAACATGTTTTCAGCTTGGTGCAAAAAATGATTTTGGTCTATATAGCCAATTTTGCCCCCTTCATGACAACTGTGAGGGGGGTGATTTTTTTTTATAACTCATCCATTTAAATTATATTAAGCCTTAAAGTTCTGCATAATTAAGGGCGTGGCCACTTGAGTGACAGGTGAATTGCCACTGCTGTCACAGCCGTCGCGCTAGGTGGGCGTGGCTTTAGCAACCAGCTCCTGCCCTTTTGCCCATTTTCGATTGTCCGGGAGAGTCGCGTGGTGACGCGCTGCCAAGATGGCGACGGCTCACTCTACACACTTTAGGCTTCAAAAACTCTCTTCAGGAGCTCAGTCACAGCTCAGAGAAGATCATTTTCTACTTATGTGGTAAATTCTATTGTATGTTGTAGTAACGAAACAGAATTTAGTAGTGTTTCTTTATTCCCAATCCTATATGTTGTTTACACTTTCCATCATTATTTTGTGTATTTCAAGGGTTAATGATGAAGTGAAAATGTCAACATTTACTCACCCTCATGTCTTTTTCCAACTTTTGACAGAAAACAAAAAGATTTAATTAAATGAATATCTGGTTGGGTGATTTCATTACAATAACAGTATATTATGATTTAATAAAGCAAACAGGAGTGTCAGCAAAAAACAGCCTACTGACTATGTTTTGGTTAACAATAAGACAATTTTTAAGCAGTCTTAGCAGTAAAATTGTGGTGGACACCACGGCTTCAATTGTTCATCTTGTGGTTTGTAACATGGTTTAAGAGTTGGTACGGTTCAGTATGTGCTATGTTTAGGGAAAAATAAAGAAATAACAAACAATATAACTACAAGCAACAGCACAGATAAACACAAAAGAGCAAAGATACAAATAAAATAAACAATGTTTTTCAGTTAGGTCTAACAAGAACAATGAGTGATTTCTTTGTTGTTGCTGTTCGATTACTATTAAGAATGTGCTGTCACTTTAAGGGAATGCATGGATCCAGTGCATTGATACTGCACATTCAGCTGGCTATCTCTGCTAGGATACTTACCAAGACAGGCATTCTGACATAATTTTTTGTGTGAATTTGTAAATTCAAGGACAAAACTTGAAAGTTAACAACATTAAACAACATTAAAACTTGAAATTTATAACATTACAGATGTGTTGTCAGAATTACAGTAAGTTGAACCTCTGTGTAAGTGCGTGTCAAACCGTGGGTGAAGAACGGTATGGTTCGATTTTTTACCGAGAACTGCCACACCCGTAGTGGATACAGAGGTGGCAGAAATTAAACTCTTACATTACTGTTTAGAAACGGCAGAATCTGATGACAGATTTTTCATTATTTCAATATTTTTATTTCTTGTAAAGGCAATATATAAAATATGTATTATTTTTATTATTCATTGTTGGTGAATTTGTCCTTCAAGCATCTTGCATCCTCAATCTTAAATTCAAATTACAACCATGCTGATATTCAGATCACTGTGTTGGACTACGTAGCAGCACTCTCAACCAATCAAATTCAAGAACCGGAACTAACTGTTGCATAAAGATTGTTATATAATCTTTAAACTTTATTGTACTCCATAGACAATATGGATGTTTTGCATACAGACTTGTGGATTTACTTACTACTTGCCAAAGAATGCGATTTTAATTATTCAGTAGTATATAAAGCAGTTTGTCTTCATTATGATGTCTTGTCCTCTAGAAACAGACGTAGGCTTTCAGTATGCGATTATTACCTCTTAAAGTCCAGTTGAATAAGTGATGATGTTTCTCACTTGTTTCTCTCTCTCTAATTGCAACTAATCTGATGTTTCTCTTTCTCTGTCTTTGTCTTCTTTCTGGCTTGTTCCTTTTTCCTCTCCACAGACATTTATAGTCCTAAATAAAGGGAAAACAATCTTCCGCTTTAGTGCCACACCTTCCTTGTACATGATAAGCCCTTTTAATCTCGCTAGACGAATAGCGATTAAAATTTTGATACATTCATATCCTTTTTCAGCTAATAAAATGTATGTGATGAATGTCTATGTTATCTCTCTCTACATCAAATATATAATGTGTATGCTTATCGCTAGAGTGCATGCAGTGGTCAGGAGTAATGCTATAGATGCATACTAATATGTAGTTAAGCAGTGTGTACTAGTGTGGAACTGTAACAGCATATCAGTGGGTGTGGATGTAGGTGTGAATTTTAGATGCATGGCAACTGTTTGGTTTGTCAGTAGAGATGCCAAATAGAGAGAAAATGGTGGAGCGCTATTGCCTGTTTTTAGCCCCTTTGTGTCCTGTTTTGATGCTGGAACCCATGGCTAAGGACATCTAGTTGAGTGGTCTCCCTATTGGCCAATACAGCACAATTTAAAAATGACTTGTCTTTCTGACCAAATAGTGGCTGATTGTGATGTCAGTCATGCCACATTAACTCTCAGTTCATTCATACAATATTTACAGACAGAGGCCTTGCTGTAAATATTGAGCCGAATGGAAACAATAATTTCCAAACATATAGGCTATCACAAAGATTTGAAGTGTAATGCTATTCCCTGTCCTCTGAGGACTGATTTGATGGTTATTGTGGTTGTAGTCCAAACAAAAACATTTGAACTGCCTACATAAATGACACAGATGAGCTGGAAACTCCCCATTATGATGTAAGCTTTAAGGCTGGATAATATATTAAATATTCACAATTCATTAATGTTTTTTTGTGAATATTTTATTATTCCAACAGTATAAAAGATAAACTGTATAAATGAACATGATTAAACATCAATCTCTGTTCATTTAGTGGCAAACATGGAATTCATGTTTTAATTTTTTTTTTTTTATATCTATAAGTTGATGTTTTTTCAAGGTATAACATGTATAATTTGTTCATATTACACTTTGTTAAATAAGTGTTTGTCTGATACTGTATGCAAAATTATACCTCTTGCATTAAAGATTTTAATCTACTTTGCAACAATGGCTGTTTAGATGAATACATAAATATATTTCAAGCACCTAGCAGTGCTTTACAACTAGCCAAAATTCTAAATGTTCTGTCTGTATTTGGCATTCTGTTTTGATGAATGTACTGATATTTATATTTAAACTGTAAAATTCCTTTTTTTTTTGTAATATCCCAAAAGTTCCTTAACTGACGCTCACAGTATTCAGCATGTTCATAATGTGTACGATTTTGACCAATTGTGTGTTCATGACTTTTAGTAATCCTCCCGAGTGGTCCAAACAAGTAGAGTAAGTATTTATCCACAGCTTGCCATTCCTATCACAAAATCATAGATATACACATTCAAAATATAAAGCAGATTTTAGTTCCTTTTTCTTAATCCACTTACTGCTGCTCTTTCCTTCAGGTATACCTTTACTGGAATTTATACGTTTGAATCAGCTGTAAAAATAATTGCCCGTGGATTCTGTATAGATGACTTCACATTCCTTAGAGATCCATGGAACTGGCTGGATTTCATGGTCATCTCAATGGCGTAAGTATTGTGTCATTAATGTCATTATGAAAAATAAGTCATTTAACTGGTTAGGATTATTACATTTGCCTCATTCTTGTGATGATGAAAAGAAATACTGAGCTCTTACTGTATGTGGGGGATGCGGACAACACATTTTCAGCTGTTATATTCTGTCTCTAACCATATGAACACTTTTTAGGTGGCATCTTTCTGGATGTGGCAGCTCTGCTAATGTCGTGTCCAGTTCCTCACAGCTCTGCATTTGTCTTTGTGACTGTTTTTCTCCTCATCTCTCTGCTGTTCTGTGGATATACCTAGTTCTTGCACTGATCCAGAATACTCCCTCTATTCTTCTCTTCTGAGAACTTTCATCGTTCAGATGTTCCCACCGATCAGTGTTTAGAGACATTCACCAACATCACGCCTCCTAGCAGCCTACGCAGAAAACTTTCTCCCTTCCTCTCTTTCTCTCTCACACACTGACTCTAGTTCTCATTTTCCATTTTCACTGCATCTGTTATTTATCTGTCATGTTTTCTGCATACAAACCATACCAGACATATTCATCTGAAATATACTGTATGTCACCATAAAAGAATGTTTGTTTATAAAAGCTGTCGGGGTGGGAGACAGACACTAGGTTTTGTGTTGTTGTGCCAAATATGATGATTATTATTATATATTTTATAATATAATATTTATAATATATTATAAAAATCATAAATAGCCCACATTCTATCTGAAATATATCTTTAATGTATATTTTCATAGTATGTTTATTTTTTCAACATAGAAAATATTCATTGTGTTAACATAATAATAATAATAATAATACTAATTACTATTGTTATTATTAAATGTATTATTTTTCTTTTTTTGTTTAAAATGGTTCATTTGTCATCTAAATATTGTAATATTTGGCATTTCTACTTTGTACTCTGACTACACTATAATAATATCCCCCACCTTATAAGAAACAGATCATCTTAATCTGCATATGGAAGTCATCAAGTACTAAGTCATGACCATGTAACTTTGATCTGATCATTGCAGGTATATAACAGAGTTTGTAAACCTAGGCAATGTCTCAGCTCTGCGCACGTTCAGAGTTTTGAGGGCATTGAAAACAATTTCTGTAATCCCAGGTAAGAGAGTGTGTAGGCGGGAGGGGTCGGGTCGGTGTTCTCTTGGTGTGTCGGTGTGTGGTCTTGGTTTATCTTGGTTTTCTTTTCCTTCCTTTCCCACTGTAGTGGACAGGTTCTGTGAGTGGCGTACCTCCTGGTGGTTCATTGGCGTGGTGGTGTTCTTGGTGTGTTTGTGGTTGTCATTGGTGTCTGTGTGTGATCCTCCCTTATTTCAGATATGTAACAGAGTTTGTGGACCTGGGGAATGTATCTGCGCTGAGAACATTCAGAGTTCTCCGAGCATTGAAAACTATCTCTGTCATTCCAGGTGAGATGCAGTTTTGACACTGAGGTTAACGCTCAGTATGATCTCCTATTACTATTCAATTTTTTTTTAAAGCAGAAATTAATTTGGAGAGGACCATTTAATTTGCTTTTTTCCAATCTCCAAAATGATCAAAAATGGTACTTATACATTTTTGATAGGCTTTGCAGTCTACTATCAATCTCCAGAGTCCTTGGTTTTGACACCCTTTTGCCCCTTTAGAAACTTCAGAGCAGATTAGAACAAATTAGAAAGCTTTAGCGAACAAACCTCTTTAACCTCTTTCATGAAGGCAAAAAATGTATCTATGAACAGACCCTGATCTGGGTTGAACTCAAGCTCCTGTATTATTTGTAGGTTTGTTGTTGAGATCTTGTTAAAGCAGATCTTAGTGTTACATAAGGCATGTTTTATTTCAGATTTTAACAGTGAGGACTATTCACTAGTGTGTGAGCTTGTATGTTTCTCAAAAATCAAACAGTAAAGGTATGAACACATTCATTTTGCTGATTAATATACAGTATATTGGGAAACAAGCAGACCTTTTCAAACTAACCCCCTGGCCTCAGAACACTAGTAGATATTTTTAACAAGCTTTGTTGCCCAAAATGAAAATTGCATAGCTCTCAGTGAGTTCCCAAAGAATATACTTATTACTTATTTATGAAGACTGCCAAGCCTAGTTTGTGGACATATTTTATGCTGCATGATGCTTTGAGAGTCACTTGCTTTTATAGTATAAACCTACTAAGTGCTTGGCTGCCTTTTATTTTTTTGACGATTCATTTATTTTTTCCTTTATTTTGTATGAGACTCACAAATTGCATCTGGAAATAAAATAAGAATAGTGCAGTTGGTCAAGGAACATTTTTATTTTTTGTTTTTATTTATGTTTTTAGTTAAATTGTTCAGTTTTATCTGTACAGTTGTTTTTATTTTAGTCAGAGGTTTTGCAAAAATTCACATTAGTGTCATATGCAAGTCATTTTTAGTGAAACAACATTATTTATTTAGCTGACTAGGTTTTACTGCAAGTCATATTTGTCATCCTATGTTATTTTCAGTAAGGCTATGAACTAAAGCCTACTCATCAAATCTCTGAGCCCTGCAAGATTTCTTTATGTTTTTGTGGGGTTTATGGGCAAGAGGATTGTAGCATATCAATAGTAATTTGAGTGTCTGCTGTCCTGAAGGTAAAGCAGCTCTTTTGTATTTGGGAGGGAGTTATGGAGGGGTCAGTGCAGTTCTGATGATGTTTAGCTTAGCATGTCTGATGGAGCCATGGAAGATTTTTACACTGGACTTGTTTCTGTTCAGCCTTCAAGCTGAAATGACCTGCATGCAGTCTTCACCCCCCTAGTCCCTGCTTGCTTTATTCTCCCCATGTCATGGCCCTCTGGTTGTGCTGCAGTATTTATAGACAACCGGATGTCAGGCTGTTCTCACTGTTACAGGGAGCCCTCCCTTTATTGTCAAGAGAATTCTTTGAAGGTTATCCTTAGAGAACCTTCAACTTCTATTCTGGAATGCTGGAATTCAAAAAGGTTTCAGGAAAATTTTTTGCATTTCCTGAAATAATATATTAAATGTTGTAGCCGTTTCTTAAACCATGTTTAAGCGAAAGTGAATTATTATTTCTACATTTTTCCCGGGGAACACATGTTAGGAAAAATTGTTAGCCTGAATGCAATGTAAGTCGCTTTGGATAAAAGTGTCTGCTAATGCATAAATTTAAATTTAATTTAATTTAAATTTAAATAGAGCAAATTATGGGATGGCTCCCAAACAGTACTTTGAGTAAAGACACTTATGTATTTTGTGATTGTATTATTTATACATTGTCAATGTGAATTCAAATAAGGATTCAAGGTATGATATTACGAAAAAATTATAATTAACAATTAAAAACATTAATTTATGCTGAAGGGCACCCTTAAGCATCCATGTCAGTGGTTCTCAACTGGTTTTGTTTCAGGAGCCAGATTTACATTTACATACAAACAGTTTCATACTCTTGGCAGCCATTCATTTATCATATAAAACCCATTAGGCCAAAAACTATGTTTATGATGAATGCCATGTCCAGCATCATGTTCATTATTCTACTAGGTAACAAATGAGTTTTGAGTTTTATTGGATGCCTGACCAATGATATCAATAAGAAAGGGTATGGGAAATGTTTTCTCCCTCTTTTGAAAAGTAATATTTACTTGCGATAGATAGATGGATGGATGGATGGATGGATACATACATACATACATACATACATACCTGCACACCACCAGCAGAGAACCACATACAGTACAGACCAAAAGTTTGGAAACATTACCATTTTTAATGTTTTTGAAAGAAGTTTCTTTTGCTCATCAAGCCTGCATTTATTTGATCAAAAATACAGAAAAAACAGTAATATTGTGAAATATTATTACAACTTAAAATAATAGTTTTCTATTTGAATATACTTAAAAATAATAATTTATTCCTGTGATGCAAAGCTGAATTTTCAGCATCATTACTCCAGCCTTTAGTGTCACATGTAACATCCAGTCTATCACATGATCATTTAGAAATCATTCTAATATTCTGATTTATTATGAGTGTTGGAAACAGTTCTGCTGTCTAATATATTTGATGAATAAAAGGTTAAAAATAACTGCATTTATTCAAAAAAAAAATATTATATAAAATATTCTAATAATATATTTTCTTTACTATCACTTTTTATCAATTTAACACATCCTTGCTGAATAAAAGTATTGATTTTATTTAAAAAGAAGAAAAAAAATTACTGACCCCAAATTACTGACCAGTAGTGTATATTGTTATTACAAAATATTTATATTTTAAAAACATAGCTTCTTCTTTTTTTTTTTTTTTTTTTTTTACTTTTTACTCATCAAAGTATCCTAAAAAAGTATCACATGTTCTGAAAAAATATTAAGCAGCAGAACTGTTTCCAACTTTGATAATGAATCATCATATTAGAATGATTTCTAAAGGATCATGTGACAATGATCCTAAAAATTCAGCTTTGCATCACAGAAATAAATTATAATTTAAAGTATAATAAATTTAAAAACAATTATTTTAAATTGTAATAATATATCACAATATTGCATTTTTTTCTGTATTTTTGATCAAATAAATCCAGGCTTGATGAGCAGAAGAAACTTCTTTCAAAAACATAAAAAATAGTAATGTTTCCAAACTTTTGGTCTGTACTGTATATATTAAACACAAACAAGACATATATATGAAACGTAGGTGTCCTCACATCATGCCTTGAGACTCCTTTTATACACTTCTGGGACTTGAACACACATGCAATTGTCTTTGCCTTTGTGTGTGTGTGTGTTTGTGTGCATATTTGTGCGTGTATGTGTGTCCATATTTGATATCTCAAAGGTCTGAAGACCATTGTTGGCGCTTTGATCCAGTCGGTGAAGAAGCTGTCAGATGTGATGATCCTCACCGTTTTCTGCCTCAGTGTCTTTGCCCTCATTGGCCTGCAGCTCTTCATGGGAAATCTGCGACAAAAGTGTGTCATCTGGCCCATCAACATCACAGAACTATACCAGGCCAATGGCACCCATGCATTCAACTGGGATGAGTACATCATGAACGAGAGTGAGCGTTTGTTTAGTTTGTCACAAATTACAAAAACAGTTAAGACAATATATTGGTTTATGTTTATCGTGCATTGCTTAATATTTATAAATTAATAATTTAACACTGTTAACACTATATATATATATATATATATATATATGTATACTGTTTACACACATTATGATGTTGTAATGCCCAAATTCACTTGAAGCATTTAAATGATAATAATTTTAATATTGGGTGTTTATCTGCCTTATTGGTTTTTGGCATATATTTAACTGCTTGAAAAGTACAAAATAGTCTAGTTAATATTCTCTTTTTGTCATCAGCCAATTTCTACTTCCTGCCGGACCAGCTAGATGCTCTGTTGTGTGGAAACAGCTCTGATTCAGGGTGAGTGTCTGGCCTTCTCCTTCGCAACATAATTACAAAACTATAAATGACAGAATACAGACATTAAAAATAATAAACAACACTTACTTGTTAAAAAAGACAAAACATGCAAGAGCTCATTGAGACACTGGGTTTTATACTAATCCATAGACTGGTGCCAAGTCATTTTTCGGTTGTGTGCTCCTTTCCCCTCTCAGTCGCTGTCCTGAAGGCTACACATGCATGAAGGCTGGTCGCAATCCAAACTATGGGTACACCAGCTTTGACAGTTTTGGCTGGGCTTTCCTGGCTCTATTCCGCCTCATGACGCAGGACTTTTGGGAGAACTTGTACCAGCTGGTGAGGGTGTGGTCTTTTTTCCCCTCTTTCATCACTTTCAGTCCCAATTATACAACCCGAATTCCGGAAAAGTTGGGACGTTTTTTACATTTTAATAAAATGAAAACTTAAAGACTTTCAAATCACATGAGCCAATATTTTATTCACAATAGAACATAGATAATGTAGCAAATGTTTAAACTGAGAAAGTTTACAATTTTATGCACAAAATGAGCTCATTTCAATTTTGATTTCTGCTACAGGTCTCAAAATAGTTGGGACGGGGCATGTTTACCATGGTGTAGCATCTCCTTTTCTTTTCAAAACAGTTTGAAGACGTCTGGGCATTGAGGCTATGAGTTGCTGGAGTTTTGCTGTTGGAATTTGGTCCCATTCTTGCCTTATATAGATTTCCAGCTGCTGAAGAGTTCGTGGTCGTCTTTGACGTATTTTTCGTTTAATGATGCGCCAAATGTTCTCTATAGGTGAAAGATCTGGACTGCAGGCAGGCCAGGTTAGCACCCGGACTCTTCTACGATGAAGCCATGCTGTTGTTATAGCTGCAGTATGTGGTTTTGCATTGTCCTGCTGAAATAAACAAAGCCTTCCCTGAAATAGACGTTGTTTGGAGGGAAGCATATGTTGCTCTAAAACCTTTATATACCTTTCAGCATTCACAGAGCCTTCCAAAACATGCAAGCTGCCCATACCGTATGCACTTATGCACCCCCATACCATCAGAGATGCTGGCTTTTGAACTGAACGCTGATAACATGCTGGAAGGTCTCCCTCCTCTTTAGCCCGGAGGACACGGCGTCCGTGATTTCCAACAAGAATGTCAAATTTGGACTCGTCTGACCATAAAACACTATTCCACTTTGAAATAGTCCATTTTAAATGAGCCTTGGCCCACAGGACACGACGGCACACTGGACCATGTTCACATATGGCTTCCTTTTTGCATGATAGAGCTTTAGTTGGCATCTTCTGATGGCACGGCGGATTGTGTTTACCGACAGTGGTTTCTAAAAGTATTCCTGGGCCCATTTAGTAATGTCATTGACACAATCATGCAGATGAGTGATGCAGTGTCGTCTGAGAGCCCGAAGACCACGGGCATCCAATAAAGGTCTCCGGCCTTGTCCCTTACGCACAGAGATTTCTCCAGTTTCTCTGAATCTTTTGATGATGTTATGCACTGTAGATGATGAGATTTGCAAAGCCTTTGCAATTTGACGTTGAGGAACATTGTTTTTAAAGTTTTTCACAAATTGGAGAGCCTCTGCCCATCTTTACTTCTGAGAGACTCTGCTTCTCTAAGACAAAGCTTTCATAGCTAATCATGTTACAGACCTGATATCAATTAACTTAATTAATCACTAGATGTTCTCCCAGCTGAATCTTTTCAAAACTGCTTGCTTTTTTAGCCATTTGTTGCCCCCCGTGCCAACTTTTTTGAGACCTGTAGCAGGCATTACATTTTAAATGAGCTAATTAAGTGGATAAAAGTGTAAAATTTCTCAGTTTAAACATTTGCTATGTTATCTATGTTCTATTGTGAATAAAATATTGGCTCATGTGATTTGAAAGTCTTTTAGTTTTCATTTTATTAAAATTTAAAAAACGTCCCAACTTTTCCGGAATTCGGGTTGTAGATTTTTTTTTCTAATTTTGCTACTGAGCAAATTAATCTTTGTGTATGTAAATAAAATTAAAATGGCTAAATTATACTGGTCTAACTTTGCACACTGAAAAAAGTCACATTTAATTATTTGTATTTAACATGCAAATTAAACAAATCTCAGTGCTTGAGGTACCCTTATGCCTTTTATACTTAATACTACATTTGTAAAGAACAGAAAATTATATGTAATTAGCAACTGTGATGATATGGATCTCTCAAAATTATTTTTCCCAGTTATTTTGTCGCAGTTGGTTGTATTTTCATTATTCAATATGTTTTAAGTAGTGATGCACCGAAATGAAAATTCTGCGCCGAAACCGAAACCGAAAATTTAGGATGCACTTGGCCGAAAACCGAAACTGAAGCCGAAAATGGCTTCTTTTAAAAACGTATATATATATTGCTTGGATTTAATGGATCTGAATTGAAAAATCACAATATAATAATCAAACTTTTATTAACAGTTACATAACAAAACATAAAATATTTTTTACAATAAATATAAATAATAATTATTCTTCAAGTTTTATGTTCCATCAAATAAAATAATTTTTTTTTAAATTGTGCAAAACAATCCACAATTTTGGAGATTTTTGCAGAACAAATGTTACATATTGCAACTTTGGTGTCCTCTCGTATAGGGCTGTCACTTTTGTGAAAAAAAAAATCCTGTTCGATTTTTGAGACATAGGCAAAGTGTTCAATGAATCGTTAGTAAATTGCCTATATTTGGCGTTGATCCGTTTTTCAACGCCAAATATAGGCAAATCCACCGACAACTAAACAGGCATTAGGGCGAACGTAAAAAGGGCGCTTGAGACGCGCACAAGTCAGCAATGTGGACTGCCATAACATCAATGAAAAACATTACTGAAGGCTACATTGATATTATGCACTAATAGGCTCTGTGTGTATGTGTGTGTGTGTGTGTGTGTGTGTGTGTGTCAGAACCTGCAGTTGCTGTGTGACGCGCGTTCGCTGCGAGCGTATAGTGACGAGCTGGACGCGCTCCGAGAGAAGGCCGTTAAAATCTATTCCCTGTTTTCGTTTTCGAAACTTGTGTTGGTTGGTCCGATCGATTGTGCAGCTTTTGTGACAAGCTTTTTTTGATTGTGACAGCCCTTTGACATGCTTAATCTTTGATAGGCAGACGCGTGATAACAGCTCGACCGTGAGTGAAACCTAAGCGCTTGCTCACGGATGGGAGGGGCGGGTGACATTCATTTTCGGTTTACGTTTTCGGCTGTTTTTTTTATTTCGGCCCGAAACCGATAATGCCATTTCGGCCGAAAATTTTCGGCGGCCGAAATTTCGGTGCACCCCTAGTTTTAAGTCTAAATTTTTCACATGAAAAAGTGTTTAGGATGAGCCACAATGTATGCACAGACAGCACATGTGCAGGATGCACACAAACACACTGAACCCTTTGGGATCAGGAGCATTAATGGACAGCTAGAAGACTAAATAGTAAAACACTAAATATAAGCTGAGTTCTAGTTGATTCTATACTCTTTACATGTAGATAAAAGCATAGCCATCTAGACCCCCTGTCTTTTATCTCAGCACTAGATATCCTATTGTTACTAATAAACAGATTCAATTTTCATGTTTATGTTAATCTGTAGTCAAGAAATATGAAAACTAATTCAATTATTAAAAAAGAGTTATTATATGACTTGAAATTTGTATCGATTAAATTTAGTAGTTTTAATACATTTGAATAAACTGAATGTTATAGACACTGTATTAAATAATTGAATGCATTTGTTCCTAGAAGACAGGTAACTGCAGTTCTTTTAAAGCTTTTAAGGAATATCACTCCTCATAAGTTAGGCTTAGTATTTTCTCATTATTTTGTCAGGCGAACCAGCTGTACTATTAAAAACCATGAAATTACTGGATATCTTTCTGTTCTCCTCTTTTTAATTTTCTCAATCCAAACAGTCTGTCTCTGTGTTTGCACACCAGCATCTCAGGATGCCAGTGGCTGCCTTCAGCCAGTCTATTGAACACATGCATGAATGTATGCTTAAATAATATGTATGTGTATTTCAGTTCTTTGCACAAGTAGGTCAAATAGAAGCAACTGAGGCTCAGAATAATGAACTGACATTTGCATTTTTCCAGCGAGTACATCTCTGCCACTTGTATATTAGTGAAATAGTTTGGATAAAATCCCTGAATATTATTATGAACATTGAGAAATTCTTCTGTGTGTATGTGTGTGTGTGTGTGTGTGTGTGTGTGTTAAAAAACAAACCATTTTCTATTCTAATGTATGATGCTCTGTAATATAATCTGATCTGCCCCTCATCTTCAGACCCTGAGAGCAGCGGGGAAGACCTACATGATTTTCTTTGTGCTGGTGATCTTTGTTGGCTCATTCTACCTTGTGAATCTGATCCTGGCTGTGGTGGCCATGGCATATGAAGAACAGAACCAGGCCACTATGGAAGAAGCAGAGCGAAAGGAGGCGGTGTTTAAAGCCATGCTGGAACAGCTGAAGAAACAGCAGGAGGATGCACAGGTCAGGACACGCTTTAATGCTTATAATAAGGGTCCTCTTCAAAATACTTACATTTGTTTTTGTGCAGTGTTTGCCTGCTGGTTTCTAATTGTGGACTTTTAATATTTGAAATTGAATTTTGTGACTACAATCAAAACGAATTAAACTCAGAGTAATTTAGATGAATGACTGATACATTTTGTGACTGCAGGCTAACGCAATGGCAACATCGGTGGGGACGGTGTCTGAGGACGTGGTGGAGGATGATGGTGATGGAGGTGGAAACTTGTCCTGCAGCTCGTCTGAGATGTCTAAACTCAGCTCCAAGAGTGCCAAAGAGCGACGCAACCGCAAGAAGAAGTGGCAGCAGAAAGAGCAGGACAAGGAGAAAGGGGACAGTGAGAAGTTTGTCAAATCTGAATCAGATGATGGAAGCAGGAGGAGCAGATTCCGTTTCCCTGACAACCGTTTAGGACGTAGGAGTTCTATAATGAACCAGGTAAAGAATGACTTTGTTTTTGTTGGTGTTTTGTTCTGTTAAAGGGATCATCGGATGCAAAATTCACTTTTAATTGTTGTTTGAAGATAAATGTGTGTTGGCAGTGTGTGAACACATCCACCCTTAAATGATAAAAATCCAACCAGTGTTTTTTTTTGTTTTTTAAATCCCTATAAATAATATATCCCATTTTTCAAATTAAGCCGTTCTCAGCTTCTTGGCTGTGTGACATCACGCAGATCCAGGCCCCTCCCACGGTTGTTTATTGACGCTGGCTTTTTACTTTAGAACTACCCTGAGTGAGCTTGTCATCAGTCCACCATTGTTTCGACTCTGGAGCAGAGGTAGACAAGAATGTCTTCTAAGCAATTGAGGTGTTTTGTTGTTGGATGTAATAATGAACATAGCAGTCATCTTTTACTTCTGACTTTTGATCCGCTGAAGTTGCAGTGGATTACGTTTGTTTCTGCATAAATGTGTTTGTTTGCTCAAATCATTCGCGATCCAGATCTTTTTCCAGATATTGTTTTTGACTGGGTAAAAAGGGTGTTGTTTTACATTGAGAAATTTTAACCAAAGTATGTTATAGACTTTTCATTAAGACCCTAAAGAATCATAACAACTTGTGGAAAATGGGCATCCGATGACCCCTTTAAGAAGTAACTGGAAAAGTTCCTAATGTCTGTGACTAATGTCCAAAAGTATGTAAAACCAAAGATGTCAGCTTTTCGATCTGTCTCTCTGTCTTTCCTGCCTTCAGTCTCTGCTCAGCATCCCAGGCTCACCATTCCCTTCAAGACGCAACAGTAAGAGCAGCATCTTCAGCCACTGCAAGGACGGAGGCTCGGAGAACGAGTTTGCAGATGATGAACACAGCACAGTTGAGGAGTACGACGAGCGGCGCGATTCGTTCTTAAGCCCACAACGTCGAAGCAGCTACACAGGTTACTACGGCAAGTGCAACAGCACTGTGGATTGCAATGGAGTGGTCTCTCTCATCGGACCGGGGCCTGGTGGACGCCTACTGCCTGAGGTGATAATAGATAAGGCAGTCACTGATGACAGCGTAAGGAAGTCTAATAGTAGATCAGTCTAGGCATGGGCATTATCTATCTTTGAACTTTGGCTCTCTCTCTTTCTAATGCATTTGTTTTCTGATGTAATGGTATATTACATAAAATGGTATATTAAAATAAAATATTTTATTTTGACTTTTACTCTAAAATGAGTTGTCTTTCAGTTGAGGACTGCTCTTAAAGCCTGTGTGATATGCTGCCCTCCGATGCCAGTTTGAAATTAGTGAACAAGCTGCTAATATATAGTTCTCAGTAAATTAACCATCAAGATTTATAAAACTGGGTTTTCATACACTACCATTCAAACAAATGGGGGTTGAATTTCTTAAAATATTGTGAAATATTATTAAATTTTTAATACTTGTTTTCTATTTTAATATATTTTATGTAATATATTCCTGTAATGACAAAGCTGAGTTTTCAGCAGTCTTCAGTGTCACATGATCCTTCAGAAATTTTTCTTTGAAAAAATCTTGCTGATCCCAACATTTTTAATGGTAATGTATGTCTCATTACACACCACAAGCAAAATATTTTTTCATTTTTATTTATTTATTTGTTTTAACATACATGTCAACTCAATGTCCTTTGTAATTGTATTTAATTTTATATTAATGCAAAGGTGAATTAACCATGAAATTCTTCCACTTCCACCATCTAACCTTAAAATCTCTTTTCATATTTTCTCTTAATCTAGAAGTTTTTTTTTTGTATACCATGTGTTTTTTCTGTGTTTCTTCTTTATAGTGTATACATGCATTTTTTTTTTTTATTATTATGATGATCAGCACCATTTCTTTGTATTGTAATTATAACGGAAGCATTTTAGTTAGCATGGTAGTTAGCATGGTAGTCTGCTAGCTTTATGAATCATATAGAGGTCTGGTCTAGCTTCAGATCTTCAGCATGAGGTTAATGAATCATGATATTTATACTTTTCTTCTCTTGACTTCTTAGACTGAATGCATGCTGATGCATGCTGACTGGATCTCCTAAAATCTGGAGATGCAGGGGCTTCACCCTACCTCCTTTCTTGTGAGAGTCCAGCATGTCTCTGCTTTAATGCATTCAAATGAAAAATGGCTCCTTTGGACAAAATGTGTTGACAAAATTTCTTCTCCTAACCAGCCTTTCTTTAACTAGCCCTGTGATGCAGATTTTTTCCCCACCCATTGGCTGCACAGTATAATGTTGTGGTGCTACTGTTTAACCTCATTGTTTTTCTCCTGACAGCCAACCACTGATCTCGAAATCAAAAAGAAACTCTCAGGCTTTCTAATGGTTCCTGTAGAGCAGCTTAACACATCGTTTGGGCGCAAGGAGCGAGCCAACAGTGTCATGAGTGTGTTAACCAACACATTGGTTGAGGGTATGTCCATATCTTTTAACTCAAGGAATGTACTGCTTAAAAAAAAAAGAAAAGAAGGAAATCTGTTACCATGGTTACCATACTTCTTTGCTTCCAGAATTGGAAGAGTCTCAGAGGAATTGTCCACCATACTGGTACAAATTTGCCAACAAGTTTCTTATCTGGGAATGCGGACCTGTTTGGATGAAGGTTAAGGAGATTGTGAACCTGATCGTGATGGACCCTTTTGTAGACTTGGCTATCACCATTTGTATTGTGCTGAATACTCTCTTCATGGCCATGGAGCATTACCCTATGACGGAGAATTTTGAACATGTGCTGTCTGTCGGAAACCTGGTGAGGATTCTGCGTAGCCCCTTTTTTCCCCAAGTGTCTTTGAATTCAAATATAAAGAATTCTTTCGTTGCTTGATGAAACAATGCCCCTCCCCCACTGCTTATTTTTGTAGTCTCTGCAGGGACGTTGTTGGAACACTCAAAGCCATTTTTTTGCTTGATGTAGAGACAGTGCTAAGCTACTGGATGAGTGTGGTGGTACAGAACCAGCATAAATATTTCATGTAGCCTAATCAATGAGCAGCAGTAAAATGATGCCGTTTTCACAGTTCTAGGAGCTTGAACCTGTGCAATTTGGTTCTTTCATCTGAATGAGTATAAAAATAATTGAAAAATTGTCAACATTGCAGGAAAGTACAGATAATGTTCCTCACTTATGAACCAAATTGCTTTTTATATTATGTTGCCAAGTGATACAGAGACTGTTAGGGGTCATAAATCAGTGCAGTGCACCATACACCTATCACAAATCATGATTTTCTAAACAACGTGACCTGAGTTGTGGAGTAAACCACGTGCATGCAATAGCCAGGCCTCTCTCAATGAAATTTCAGCATATTTCAGCTGACATGGTGATATAATAATGCAAGTATTCAAACTTCTTCAGTACACATGTGGGACGGAGCAGGTCGTGGCTGTGCAGGTGTCAGCGTGACTCACATTCGCTGTTTGTGAAGACACGCAGCAGACCTCGTGGAGTCAAAACCACCTTGTACCTTCCCCCAGTTCACCCGCATGCAGGGTGATTAACTGCACCATTCAGCTGTGACAGCAGGATGATACGTTTGACACTTTGAACGTCACAGAGTGTAGTGTAGCGATTGGTCAGGGAGTTATTGTGAATGTGTAGGCCAGGATGTTGTTGCTGCTAGGTTAGGAAAGAGCTGAAGACTCTCATAACTGCATTGCTCATTTGTCTTTAATCAGTTTGTTGATATGGGATTGATTTATATAAATTATTCTGGCTTGTTAAATTGAGATTTTATTTTATTGAGCAAAGCACACAATGTTAACAACATGACATAGTATCTTATAAAAAGTAATTAATCAATGACACATATATAGACATCCAAAAAAAAAAAAAAAAAAACGGACTAAAATACAGTCGTGGCCAAAAGTTTTGAGAATTACATAAATATTATTTTCAAAAAGTTTGCTGCTTTTAGATCTTTGTTTCAGTTGTTTCTGTGATGTACTGAAATATAATTACAAGCACTTCATACATTTCAAAGGCTTTTATCGACAATTACATGACATTTATGCAAAGAGTCAGTATTTGCAGTGTTTGCCCTTCTTTTTCAGGACCTCTGCAATTTGACTGGGCATGCTCTCAATCAACTTCTGGGCCAAATCCTGACTGATAGCAACCCATTCTTTCATAATAACTTCTTGGAGTTTGTCAGAATTAGTGGGTTTTTGTTTGTCCACCCGCCTCTTGAGGATTGACCACAAGTTCTCAATGGGATTAAAATCTGGGTAGTTTCCAGGCCATGGACCCAAAATTTCAACATTCCGGTCCCCGAGCCACTTAGTTATCACTTTTGCCTTATGGCATGGTGCTCCATCGTGATGGTAAATGCATTGTTCTTCACCAAACTGTTGTTGGATTGTTGGAAGAAGTTGCTGTTGGAGGGTGTTTTGGTACCATTCTTTATTCATGGCTGTGTTTTTGGGCAGAATTGTGAGTGAGCCCACTACCTTGGATGAGAAGCAACAACACACATGAATGGTGTCAGGATGCTTTACTGTTGGCATGACACAGGACTGATGGTAGCGCTCACCTTCTCTTTTCCGGACAAGCCTTTTTCCAGATGCCCCAAACAATCGGAAAGGGGCTTCATCGGAGAATATGACTTTGCCCCAGTCCTCAGCAGTCCATTCACTATACTTTCTGCAGAAGATCAATCTGTCCCTGATGTTTTTTTGGAGAGAAGTGGCTTCTTTGCTGCCCTTCTTGACACCAGGCCATCTTCCAAAAGTATTCACCTCACTGTGCGTGCAGATGCGCTCACACCTGGCTCCTGCCATTCCTGAGCAAGCTCTGCACTGGTGGCACTCCGATCCTGCAGCTGAATCCTCTTTAGGAGACGATCCTGGCGCTTGCTTGACTTTCTTGGACGCCCTGAAGCCTTCTTTACAAGAATTGAACCTCTTTCCTTGAAGTTCTTGATGATCCTATAAATTGTTGATTTAGGTGCAATCTTAGTAGCCACAATATCCTTGCCTGTGAAGCCATTTTTATGCAACGCAATGATGGCTGCACGCGTTTCTTTGCAGGTCACCATGGTTAAAAATGGAAGAACAATGATTTCAAGCATCACCCTCCTTTTAACATGTCAAGTCTGCCATTCTAACCCAATCAGCCTGACATAATGATCTCCAGCCTTGTGCTCGTCAACATTCTCACCAGAGTTAACAAGACGATTACTGAAATGATCTCAGCAGGTCCTTTAATGACAGCAATGAAATGCAGTGGAAAGGTTTTTTTGGGATTAAGTTAATTTTCATGGCAAAGAAGGACTATGCAATTCATCTGATCACTCTTCATAACATTCTGGAGTATATGCAAATTGCTATTATAAAAACTTAAATAGCAACCTTTCCAATTTCCAATATTTATGTAATTCTCAAAATTTTTGGCCATGACTGTATATATATATATATATATATATATTATTTTTTTTTTTCTTGTAATGTTATGAAGAGAAAGTGATCTGTTTGTCACCAATCTGTGTCATTTCTGTTTTCTTTCTTCCAGGTGTTTACTGGTATCTTCACTGCCGAAATGTTTGCCAAACTGGTTGCAATGGACCCATACTACTATTTCCAGGAAGGCTGGAATATTTTTGATGGCTTTATCGTGAGCTTGAGTTTAATGGAGTTGGGCTTGGCTGATGTAGAAGGTCTTTCTGTGCTGAGATCATTCCGATTGGTAAGCATTTTTATTACTTTATATCTTTGATGTGTGTGCATGTGCTATTGCATTAAGAAATTATGTGTTTTAGGGAACAGAATCAGTTTAAGTTTGAAGTTAAGTCATTTTTAAGTTTGAAGTTAAGTCACCCTATTTTTAATTGCATACTATTGTGAAAAGTTCATCCATACATGTGTTTTATTCAATCAACAACTGATCCCTGCCCTACATTTTTGTTTTCTGAATAACCTGGTTCACTCGGATGTACATCACAATACAGAGTAAAATATTTTTTGCTACTTCACTTACATTGCAACTTTAATGCTTATTTAAACAAAATTTGAGTACCATGCTCTTAGTATTGTCTGTATGTCTGCATATGCAGTACAGACCTGCCAACCTGTACACATTTTGTGTAGCAATTTATGTAGCGGTTGATCACTCTAAAATATGCGAATCCTGGTGACGCCTCCGTCCACATGAAGTACTCAAAATAAGCAACAGAAAAAGATGGAGTTCGACCAATCATATAATTTTTGCATATAAATAATTTCCATGTGTTTTACATTTCTCTCCAAACAGGCTCTGTTTGTGTGTCTGTCGGTATACACTGCTTAAAAAGCGACATTACATGGGTTTATAGCACTAAATAATGGCCAATCCATAAAAAAAAATACTTCTCTCAAAAGAAATAGACATTTGATAATACATATTTTTACAGTGAACAAAAGTGTATTGGAGTTTTAATTAAAGGGTCCTGGAATTTTTTTAAAGAAGTCATCGGATGCCCATTTTCCACAAGTTGATATGATTCTTTAGGGTCTTAATGAAAAGTCTATAACATACTTTGGTTAAAATTTCACGATGGTAATGTAAAACAAAACCCTTTTTACCACATCAAAAACGGCTCTGTTCACAGCGACCAGTTTCGGTGCATGTCCCTTTAAATGCTAATGAGCTCTGCTCACCCCACACTTCTCTTCCGTGGGGTGTTGAGCCCTTCTCTGAGAGACTGTAAACTTTAGTCACATTTAGCTGTGGAAATTGCTTAATAGCACATTGTTAGAAAAGGCGATTCGCAAAGATTAATAAAAAATACCTTATACTCACTTCTTCTGTAGGTGAAGCTGGATCACAAATGATTTGTGTGAACAATTAAATAATCAAGGTATTTGATTATTTGGGGACGCATCCCATTCAAAACCAAAGGTAATCTACTGCATCTTTAGTGGCTCAGATGTTTGGAGTAAAAAAAAAGCACTGGGTGTTTTTTCCTATTTTTATTATCGGGTGGTTGTGTACACAAACTGCCAACACATATTTATGTTCAAACAACATGTAAAAGTGATTTTTTGCATGCAATGACCCCTTGCTTGTAAAAGAACTCTGATGTGCCAAACCAACAGATCCAAACTGAAAACGTCTCTAGGTTACGTATGTAACCCTAGTTCCTCGAGGGAACGAGACGCTGCGTCAAACAACGCTTTGGGGAACGCACTTAGCTAGAGCGAATCTGAATATTGTGACGTCACAGGCGGGGTGACGTAAGCGACCAGGAAGTTATAAAAGCACGTGCCGCGCAGCTGGCGTCAGCTTCGAGTACCAGCAAGCGCCAGCAGACGCAGCGTCTCGTTCCCTCGAGGAACTAGGGTTACATACGTAACCTAGAGACGTTCCTCTTCAGGAACTCGAGCTGCGTCAAACAATGCTTTGGGGAACGAGTAGCAATGCCGCCAGACTACCAAACCCCTGCCTAGTGTGTATCCGAAGAGCACAGCTTAGGACGAGAGGACAGAAGCGCCTGGAGTGACTGGCATGTCTAAGCCATAGAATTTTACAAATTTGGAGGGCGTGGACCACCCCGCAGCATTGCAGATGTCCAGCATGGATACACCTGCTAGGAAGGACTTGGAGGCCGCCATACCCCGAGTAGAGTGAGCCTTGGCTTCCGACAGCGGGGGACGACCAGAGGACTCATAGGTGGCGTTGATAGCCTCGACTATCCAACGACTAATAGTCTGCTTAGAAGCAGGAGAACCCCTCTTGGGGGGACCGTAGCATACAAGCAATTGGTCTGCGCTCTAGCGCTCGAACTGGACACATACAATTTAGCTTCGCTTGGTCGGGCTCCCGAAAGGGAGGAGGACAGAAGGCCTGCAGCACTACAGGTCGTGGTGTGACAGAGGGAACCTTAGGAACATATCCCGCTCGAGGGTATATGAACGCTTTGGTCATGCCAGGTGCAAAATCAAGATAAGTGGGGGCCACTGAGAGGGCCTGAAGATCTCCTACTCTCCTCAGAGAGGTAATAGCCAACAGAAAGGCAGTTTTAAGCGTAAGATGTCTGTCTGAAATATCTTGAATAGGTTCAAACAGGGCTTTGCACATTGCCTCTAACACCACAACCAAGTCCCACAGGGGAATACGGGACCGTACTGAAGGTCTCAGCCTCAGCGCACCGCGGAGGAAACGTGTAACTAAGGGGTGTCTTCCCAAAGACTGGCCATCGAGAAGGGCGTGGTAGGCTTCAATGGCAGCCACATAAACCTTCAACGTGGAGTGGGTCAACCCTGCAGAGAGCCTGGCCTGTAGAAACTCCAGAACTGTACCAACTGGGCAGTTTGCTTGGGTCTAGCTGGCGGTCTCTGCACCATGAGGTGAAGAGTTTCCACCTCAGGGCATACAGTTTCCTCGTTGAGGGAGCTCTGGATTGGAGGAGGGTCTCAACAACCTCGGTTGAGAGACCAGCTGCTAATAGTTGTGCCCCCTCAGGGGCCACACCCACAGCTTCCACAACTCCGGGCGAGGGTGAAGTGAATTATCGTGCCCTACGCCTGTGAGAGTAGGTCTGTCCTGATCGGTATCTCCCATGGAGAGCCGTCGAGGAGCGAGACCAGGTCTGCAAACCATACTCGGCCCGGCCAGAACAGGGCTACTAATAACAGACAGACCCCGTCCCGGCGTACTCTCGCTAGAACTCCCGGGAGCAGAGCAATAGGGGGAAAGGCGTACAGACGAAGCCTTGGCCAGGTCTGTACCATAGCGTCCAGTCCCAGAGGAGCTGGATGAACTAGAGAGCACCAAAGGGGACATTGTGATGTCTCCTGAGTTGCAAAAAGGTCTACTTGAGCCCAGTCAAAAACTCTCCATATCTGCTTAACCATCTCGTGGTGAAGCCTCCATTCCCCGGGCCTCGGCCCCTGCCTCGACAGTATGTCTGCTCCCATATTTAGTTTCCCAGGAATATATACTGCGCTTAATGAGAGGAGTTTGCTCTGGGACCACACAAGGATCTGGTGTGCCAGCTTGTACAAGGGGCGTGAAGGAGACCTCCTTGGTGGTTGATGTAAGAGACCACCGATGTGATGTCGGTGCGCACCAACACATGGTGACCCCTTAGGTCTGGGAGGAAGTGCTTCAGTGTCCGATAAACTGCTAGCATTTCTAGACAATTGATATGCCATGTCAGATGGCGACCGCTCCACAGACCACGGGCAGGGTGGCCACTCATGACTGCACCCCAGCCAGTGAGGGATGCATCCGTCGCTAGTATTACATGGCGACAAGGAGCTCCCAGCACCTGGCCCTGATTCAAGAACCAAGGTTTCTTCCACATGTCTAAGGCACGTAGGCAGCGCTGCGTGTTCTTGATAGTGCGAAGTGAATGGAAGAATGGAAGGCCCCGGCTAGGAGGTGGTTGACTCGTCAATGTCAATGTCACCTTTATTTATATAGCGCTTTAAACAAAATACATTGCGTCAAAGCAACTGAACAACATTCATTAGGAAAACAGTGTCAATAATGCAAAAATGATAGTTAAAGGCAGTTCATCATTGGATTCAGTTATGTCATCTCTGTTCAGTTAAATAGTGTCTGTGCATTTATTTGCAATCAAGTCAACGGTATCGCTGTAGATGAAGTGTCCCCAACTAAGCAAGCCAGAGGCGACAGCGGCAAGGAACCGAAACTCCATCGGTGACAGAATGGAGAAAAAAACCTTGGGAGAAACCAGGCTCAGTTGGGGGGCCAGTTCTCCTCTGACCAGACGAAACCAGTAGTTCAATTCCAGACTGCAGCAAAGTCAGATTGTGCAGAAGAATCATCTGTTTCCTGTGGTCTTGTCCTGGTGCTCCTCTGAGACAAGGTCTTTACAGGGGATCTGTATCTGGGGCTCTAGTTGTCCTGGTCTCCGCTGTCTTTCAGGGATGTAGAGGTCCTTTCTATGTGCTGATCCACCATCTGGTCTGGATACGTACTGGATCTGGGTGACTGCAGTGACCCTCTGATCTGGACACAGACTGGATCTGGTGGCCACGGTGACCTCGGAACAAGAGAGAAACAGACAAATATTAGCGTAGATGCCATTCTTCTAATGATGTAGTAAGTACATAGGTTGTTATGGGAAGTGTTTCCGGTTCCGGTTTACCTAATTAATGCAGCCTAAAAATCCTTTAATGGATTTGGATAATAAAAGCATATTAGTATGTTATGTGTATGCCAGGTTAAAGAGATGGGTCTTTAATCTAGATTTAAACTGCAAGAGTGTGTCTGCCTCCCGAACAATGTTAGGTAGGTTATTCCAGAGTTTGGGCACCAAATAGGAAAAGGATCTGCCGCCTGCAGTTGATTTTGATATTTTAGGTATTATCAAATTGCCTGAGTTTTGAGAACGTAGCGGACATAGAGGATTATAATGTAAAAGGAGCTCATTCAAATACTGAGGTGCTAAACCATTCAGGGCTTTATAAGTAATAAGCAATATTTTTATGCTATGAGCCAGTGCAGTGTTGACAGGACCGGGCTAATATGGTCATACTTCCTGGTTCTAGTAAGAACTCTTGCTGCTGCATTTTGGACTAGCTGTAGTTTGTTTACTAAGCGTGCAGAACAACCACCCAATAAAGCATTACAATAATCTAACCTTGAGGTCATAAATGCATGGATTAACATTTCTGCATTTGACATTGAGAGCATAGGCCGTAATTTAGATATATTTTTGAGATGGAAAAATGCAGTTTTACAAATGCTAGAAACGTGGCTTTCTAAGGAAAGATTGCGATCAAGTAGCACACCTAGGTTCCTAACTGATGATGAAGAATTGACAGAGCAACCATCAAGTCTTAGACAGTGTTCTAGGTTATTACAAGCAGAGTTTTTAAGTCCTATAATTAACACCTCTGTTTTTTCAGAATTTAGCAGTAAGAAATTACTCGTCATCCAGTTTTTTATATCGACTATGCAATCCATTAGTTTTTCAAATTGGTGTGTTTCACCGGGCTGCGAAGAAATATAGAGCTGAGTATCATCAGCATAACAGTGAAAGCTAACACCATGTTTCCTGATGATATCTCCCAAGGGTAACATATAAAGCGTGAAGAGTAGCGGCCCTAGTACTGAGCCTTGAGGTACTCCATACTGCACTTGTGATCGATAGGATACATCTTCATTCACTGCTACGAACTGATGGCGGTCATATAAGTACGATTTAAACCATGCTAATGCACTTCCACTGATGCCAACAAAGTATTCAAGTCTATGCAAAAGAATGTTGTGGTCAATTGTGTCAAACGCAGCACTAAGATCCAATAAAACTAATAGAGAGATACACCCACGATCAGATGATAAGAGCAGATCATTTGTAACTCTAAGAAGAGCAGTCTCAGTACTATGATACGGTCTAAATCCTGACTGGAAATCCTCACATATACCATTTTTCTCTAAGAAGGAATATAATTGTGTGGATACCACCTTTTCTAGTATCTTGGACAGAAAAGGGAGATTCGAGATTGGTCTATAATTAACTAGTTCTTTGGGGTCAAGTTGTGGTTTTTTGATGAGAGGCTTAATAACAGCCAGTTTGAAGGTTTTGGGGACATGTCCTAATGACAATGAGGAATTAATAATAGTCAGAAGAGGATCTATGACTTCTGGAAGCACCTCTTTCAGGAGCTTAGATGGTATAGGGTCTAACATACATGTTGTTGGTTTAGATGATTTAACAAGTTTATACAATTCTTCCTCTCCTATGGTAGAGAATGAGTGGAACTGTTCCTCAGGGGGTCTATAGTGCACTGTCTGATGTGATACTGTAGCTGACGGCTGAATGGTTGCAATTTTATCTCTAATAGTATCGATTTTAGAAGTAAAGTAGTTCATAAAGTCATTACTGCTGTGGTGTTGGGAAATGTCAACACTTGTTGAGGCTTTATTTTTCGTTAATTTAGCCACTGTATTGAATAAATACCTGGGGTTAATGTTTGTTTTCTTCTAAAAGAGAAGAAAAGTAATCGGATCTAGCAGTTTTTAATGCTTTTCTGTAGGATATGTTACTTTCCCGCCAAGCAATACGAAATACCTCTAGTTTTGTTTTCCTCCAGCTGCGCTCCATTTTTCGGGCTGCTCTCTTTAGGGTGCGAGTATGCTCATTATACCATGGTGTCAAACTGTTTTCCTTAACCTTCCTTAAGCGTAAAGGAGCAACTTTATTTAGAGTGCTAGAAAAGAGAGAGTCCATAGTTTCTGTTACATCATCAAGTTGTTCTGAGGTTTTGGATATGCTAAGGAATTTGGATACATCAGGAAGATAACTTAAAAAGCAGTCTTTTGTGTTAGAAGTGATGGTTCTTCCATACTTGTAACAAGAAGTAGAATTTACAATTTTGGCTATATGAATTTTGCAAAGAACTAAATAATGATCTGAGATATCATCACTTGGCTGAATAATTTCAACACCATCAACATCAATTCCATGTGACAGTATTAAATCTAGAGTATGATTTCGACAATGAGTAGATCCTGAAACGTGTTGTCTAACACCAATAGAGTTCAGAATGTCTATAAATGCTGATCCCAATGCATCGTTTTCATTATCAACATGGATATTAAAATAACCAACTATTAAAACTTTATCTGCAGCCAGAACTAACTCGGATGTAAAATCACCAAACTCTTTAATAAAGTCTGTATGGTGCCCTGGTGGCCTGTATACAGTAGCCAGTACAAACATAACAGGGGATTTATCATTAACATTTGTTTCTTTGGATAATGTTATATGAAGTACCATTACTTCAAACGAGTTATACTTGTAGCCTGCCCTCTGAGAAATCCTGAAAACGTTGTTATAAATTGAAGCAACACCTCCACCTTTGCCTTTTAGACGTGGCTCATGTTTATAACAGTAATCTTGGGGGGTGGACTCATTTAAAATAATGTAATCATCAGGTTTTAGCCAGGTTTCTGTCAAACAGAGTACATCTATATTATGATCAGTGATCATATTATTTACAAAAAGTGTTTTCGTAGAAAGGGATCTGATATTCAATAAGCCAAGCTTTATCATTTGTTTATCCATATTGCTTCTGTTTTTTATTTGTTGAACCTCAATTAAATTGTTAACTCGTGCGCAGGAAGCCTTCGTTGAGCTTGCTTCACTGCGGTTCAGTTGTTTTCTCGGCGGGCCAATCAATACTCAGTTTGGCCACCGCGTGAGTCACCACCTCCAAGAGCTCCTCATACTGCGGCGAGTGGGGTGGCGAATCCCTGTCAACAGACTTGAGGGCCGACTCAGCGTGCTTCTCTCCCAGGCAGACCACGCATAGGTTGTGTGTATCCCCGCTCGTTATATATCACAGGCAGGGAGGAACACACAACCTATAACGCGATCTGGATTCGCCTTGAATATGCTTTGCTTTCGCCTTGCTCTTCGGCATGACTTGACATCAACTGGACAGACAACAGTAAATAAATAAGACTCACAAGACAAACAAGTGACATTCACACACGCTTGATGAAAGATGCGAAGCTTCTGACACCAGCTTCGCGGCACGTGCTTTTATAGCTTCCTGGTCGCTTACGTCACCCCGCCTATATTCAGAGTCGCTCACGCTAAGCGCGTTCCCCAAAGCGTTGTTTGACGCAGCTCGAGTTCCTGAAGAGGAACTGTGGTTTAAAAACTGGGGGCTAACTGTATTGTTGCATTCCTACTGTTTATTATAAAATAATGTTTAAGAGGAATATCACAAACTGAGTGCAGACACTGAGTAACATATGATTTTTTTTGTTCACACTGCACACTGATGATAACAAAAAAAAAAGAAAAAAAAGTCTATAATGTTGTCAGGTATGGACAGTATGTCATTTATGTTTTGATTGTAATCTGCTTCCATACAAATAAAAAAGCATAAATCTCTCGTAAATAAATAAAAAATTCTGTTTAGCACCTTCTTTCTGTGGGAGGTAATAGCACAATGTTAATTGCATCAGGCAGATTGTGAGTATAATAAGCCTAATTTGCATAGAAAGGAGGTGTGTTTGTACTGAAAATAATGACAGTTATTTTATTTAAATACAGAGCAACATTATTTTAAAGCAGTGTCTGGTTAAACAGTATTGTGGGTGGTTAGTGAATAAGACATAATGAATAAGAGGCACAACTCTTTAATGAATTTGCCCTTTGTTTTCAATAGCCCACATTCAAAGAGCAATATTGAACATGTTTATTATACTTGTGCTCTCTTGTAACAGCTGAGAGTTTTTAAACTGGCCAAGTCATGGCCCACTCTTAACATGCTGATTAAGATCATCGGCAACTCAGTGGGAGCTTTGGGGAACCTGACCCTGGTGTTGGCCATCATCGTCTTCATCTTCGCCGTGGTGGGCATGCAGTTGTTTGGGAAGAGCTACAAGGACTGTGTGTGTAAGATCGCTGAAGATTGCGAGCTGCCCCGCTGGCACATGAATGACTTCTTTCACTCATTCTTAATCGTCTTCCGGGTGTTATGTGGAGAGTGGATTGAGACCATGTGGGACTGTATGGAGGTGGCTGGACAGGGAATGTGTCTCATCGTCTTCATGATGGTCATGGTCATAGGAAACTTGGTGGTAAGTGTTCTTTAGATGCAGAATTATTTTTGTCATACATTTGTCAAGTTGTACTGAAATCTGCAAACATGGAGATAAATCCAAAATTTAGGTTTCTATCTCTTTGTTGAAAGCCCAGGTAACCAAAACTTAAAAGATCCAAAAAGGTTATAAAGTTGGGTTATATTAACCTATATGAATCAAACAGTTTAATCCAAGTCAAGTGAAGAGAGACAGTCGCTTCATATGATAAACATTCAGTTTAGGCTTTTATTCACAATTAAACACAAATACATTGAAACATTATGCTTGCCTGGTGTTTTCTTTTTCTTTATCTGAATTAATATATGGTTGCCTGTTATATATACAGTATATGTGTATATCTATATTATTTATATTACATTACTATTTTTGCGTTATCCTGTCTGAACTAAGATGAACCAAATAAAAGCCAAAAAACACCCCTTAGATTAAACTGAAATTCTCTTTATGATGCCTTTATAACCTTTTTGGGTCTTTCAAGCTTTGGTTACTTAAACTTTCCATGGAGGGAGGAATTTCTCAGGTTTAATAAAAAAAATATATTAATTTGAAGTCTTTTGGCTTTGGGACCATGTGAAAGTGAGTAAACGATGACAGAGTTTTAATTTTTGGGTTAACTATCACTTTAAATTGTAGCAGTATGCCTGAGTTTATGATGCATAAAATGCCTCCAAAGGCAGCTGTCTTGGTAATTTGAGGCTATATATTAGTAATTTATATTACTTTTCTCTCACACTGATCAGGTCTTGAATCTGTTCCTTGCCTTGCTGCTGAGCTCATTCAGCGCAGACAACTTGGCAGCTTCTGATGACGACGGCGAGATGAACAACCTACAGATTGCAGTTATTCGCATTAAGAAGGGAATTGCCTGGGTGAAGGCCAAAGTTCGAGAGCTGGTAAACATCATCCTCAAGAGTAAGGTCACTGACGAGGCCAAGCCGCTAGATGACATGTACGACCGGAAGCTAAACTGCATCACCAATCATACCGGCGTGGACATCAGTCGTGACATGGACTATCAGAAAAATGGCAACGGAACCAGCAGTGGTATAGGCAGTAGTGTAGGCAAGTACATGATTGATGGTGACCACATGTCCTTCATCCACAACCCCAACCTGACCGTATGCGTGCCCATTGCCATGGGCGAGTCAGACTTTGAGAATCTCAACACAGAAGATTTCAGCAGTGAGTCTGAAGTAGAGGGCGGCAAAGAAGTGAGTATGCAAAAGAGCTGATGTTGTGATGCTTTAAGGCTTTGACCTAGTTGCTAGTGGGTGAAATGTAATACCCTGTGGTTATTGATTTGGCCTCAGGAGTAAATGTTTAGTGATTCTAAACTGAGGTATTTGCTAATTTTTGTCCATGATATTGATATATTTGGAGTAAAGAGCAGTGTATTGTTTCAAAATGATGTTCAAACGTGTGTAGGCCATTTAGAACACTGTATTGTGAAACATTAATACAGATGATTGTCTTTTCATTCTTGGAGCTAAAGTCTGTTAGTTCTGGATGTCTAGCATAGTGAAACAACAGTTTACAAACACCTTTTCTTGTCTGCCACTGGTCAGGCAAACAGTCCTAAAACCTGTGCTATTTAGGCTATTGTTCTTTTTGAGCATCTTGAGTTTTTTAAGCATTTTAATAATGCAGTTACAGTTGGGATTGAACATTGTTTTTGCTTTGCTAGTTACAATTTTTTTTTTTTTTTTTTTTTTTTACAAAAAATGGCACTTGTGAACTCTTCTTAATTAGTTGGATGACATCAGCTCTTCAGAGGGCAGCACCATAGATATTAAACCAGAGGTAGAAGAAGTGGTGGTGGTGGAGGCAGTAGAGGAATATGTTGACCCAGAACCTTGTTGGACTGAAGGTAAAAGGGTTCAAAGATTCCTCTTTGCAGATTATTATAATTTTTTTAATACAGAAACTGTAATAGGTTGTGAGAACAGAAGTATAATGTGTGGCATTTTGCAGCTTGTGTGGCCCGCTTCAAGTGTTGTGATGTGCCCATCACGGAGGGCTGGGGTAAGAATTGGTGGTTCCTCCGGAAGACCTGCTATCTCATTGTGGAGCACAACTGGTTTGAAACCCTCATCATCTTTATGATCCTCCTCAGTAGTGGAGCGTTGGTGAGGATGTACACAAACACACACAAATTTCTTACAGGGATGTGCAGAAGCACTTTGTTCTGTGTTTAACTAGAGTAGAAAAATGCTGCTTAAATATTGTTTGGGATTCAATTATTATATTGTGTTTTAACTTAAAAACATTGGGTTTTTTTTGTACTTTTGAACTGATTTCCATTTTGTTTTGGATACTGTCTGACTGTTAAATGAATGTTCATGTGAGGTATATATAATGTGAGGTTCAAGCAGGCATTGAGTCATTGTAGAAACCTGGCACCAGAGCTGCACTGCTGGGTGATGTGATTAATGGACTGTACTATTCATCCTATTGGATCTATTTCTGGCACTGGAAATGTTCCTGTGTTTAGCACTGCTAATGTTGCCAAAAAAGGAATGTAATAGAATCAGGGGTCTTGCTTTATACAATTTTTTTTGAAACCTGACTGTTTTTAACTGAATTATTGCACAAAGTAGTAGCCTTCTGTTCAGTTGTTTTCCCAGTTGTTGTTGTGCATAAATAATAATAATATTATTATCATTATTTCATTAATCTGTTTTTGTATTATTTCTAATGATTATTTCTTGCATTCTCTTTAGTTTTTTAATTAAAATGAAAACCACTGAGAGGTATTGTGAGAAGCAGATAGTACTTGTTTTATTAATGCAACTATATGTTATCTGCTGCAGGCTTTTGAGGATGTGTACATTGAACAGAGGAAGACAATCCGTATTATTCTGGAGTACGCTGACAAGGTCTTTACCTACATTTTCATATTGGAGATGTTGTTAAAGTGGGTGGCCTACGGTTTTGTCAAGTACTTCACCAACGCCTGGTGCTGGCTGGACTTCTTCATCGTTGACGTAAGTCTACGATCTAATTTGTGCTGTGTTTGTTGTCAGTTTGATAAATGCCCTTAACGTACACATTTTGTTGATGGGTTCCATCCTGCCAAAAGCAAAGTCTGACTAGTGTTATATTGTATTATAACCTGGATCAGAACATATTTTATTTCTAATATGAAGCTATGTGGAACGTGATTTTGCACCAATGATGCATCATTGTGTGGGGCCAAGCAGCATGATGTGATACACATATGGCTGCTTTGGACAAAAAAAATTATTTGAAAAAGGTGTAAATCACTTTATGATGTGAATATTATGTTGTATGCTTCTCATACCAGTCAATACATTTGAATGTGAAATTGTAATTCAAGCATTTTAGCAAAAGATAGAAGTAGAATTCTCATGGACCAGGACAGAAACTGTATAAGTGAGAGTATAAGCCAGACCATAACAATAAATTGGTGGAAACTCTAATGCTTGACATCATAGCAGAATGTCAGTTGAAAGAGCCTGTTTCCTTTTGATAGTGTAACATTACTCTAGAACAGGGGTCGGGACCCTTTTTTGACCAAAGAGCTAATTTTTCATTTTTGGTTAATAAATAAAAAATAAAATAAAAAGTAGACATGTCAGTGGTTGCTGTGACTCGTGACTCCGGTGAACAGCACTGAACATACACTGAATACACACTTTGGCCAGTACCAAAAAAATTTGGTTATTATTTCAAACCTTTTTAACAAAGGAATTGCTGATATCTAGTGATGTCTCATTTTTAAATTAGATCATTTGTTGGTAAAGGGTAAGAGATCTGGCGATGATTTTTGTCAAAGAGCCAGGTGTGGCTCGCAAGTCATAGGTTCCTGACTGCTGCTCTAGAACCATCCTGAAAAATACTTGATTTGCTTAACATGATTTTAACTAACAAAGTAAAATAAAATTGTCTTGATAAACAGCTTTGGAAATTTCTCTGTTTTCTCTGTTACTAATTGACCGGACAGAGTCAAGGACTTTAGAAGCTTTGTTTAAACTGATAAAATAAATTATTTGGCGTTTCAGACAGCAGAGACCGTATAAACTCTGCATGCTCATACACCTGACAATACTGGTTGCCAGTCACAGCAAGGTAACTTTTAAAGATGACTTAAAAATAGCTAAAACCGGTGGAGCGGTTTCTTTGAGCTGTCAGTTAAAAAGGAAAATGGTGTAGCAGAGGAGATGAAAAGACAAATATCAGCTCGCCGTCCTGTATCTATGCAGATGTTTTATGCGATAGTCAAGGCCAACAACAGGATGGTTCCCCTTTCAACAAGATGTTAATGTTTTGGGCAAAGAAGAGTAAAACGTGATCTTTTATATGAAGAGTAAAGCTTTGTTTGTATGCAGGGGTGAAGCTTGAAGGAAAAACATTGTGCTTATCTTGAATATAAATGCTTATGTAACATATATTCTTGGTGTCTAAATCATATTATTTCATAAGATTGCATCATCTCTTTAAGATCTATCACCCATGCATAGCTTTGTAAAAATGCTAGATTTCTACGTGACCCTGAGATGCTTGAATATCTGCTATCAAGAATGATAAACTGGCTTCGAAAGTCACCAGTATTGTGCAAATAATTGTACTTTTTTGTCTTCCCCCTTTGTATGCAATTTCCTTTAGTAAATCATTATATGGTTTAAGTGTTGTAATGGAAATAACTAGTCAGAATCAGTCTATCAATAACAAATGATTATTGATTTAAGATATTCAAGCATATATCATTCTAAATGAACCTTGTTTCTAAATCTTGTACATGTGTATGATGTCTATATTGTGTGAACAATAAGATGTGTGGCCTCTGACTGGTTTCATTTTCTGCCCTTATTGTGGGAGACTCACCAAGTGTAAAATGCATTTTAGAGTCCATTACAAGTTATGATTGCAATTAGTTGTTCCATCAACAAAGTATTTTATACAACAAATGAGTGACGCTTATGTAGTTTTAAATTTTGATTCAAAGTATTTGATGAAAATATATTAAGCTGTTTATTTGACTAAAATGCTCACACTTGGACTCAGAGAAATGTCATGTGGATGTGCTTTTCTCATGATATGTGGAGGACATCTTACAATTGCAGTGACCATGTCAAGATACAATTTGATTATTTGACTGTATGTGTGTTCTGACCTTGTTCCTGAACTAACCACCTTTTAGCAGAACTCGTACACCCAATGCTGTTTAATGAGGTGCTGTGGGACATTGTTAGATGCATACACAGTCTATTTGGTGTTTTTTCATGTCATATATTTCCTTAAATGTTATGGGAAGTTAATCTTCTTTTACCAACAGTTTTATCCACCTGAAATTTATCCAAAAGCATATAAACTCTCCCAAAAGTTTTATTCTGAAATATATTGTTTAGCACTATATAAAGAGAATTTTTACACATTGACAATTAATTAATTACTATCACATTTATTTATTTACACATAAAGCCTGATCCCTCATTCATAGCTGGTGCTGTATTTCATTCCAACCCTGAAACTTTGAATTTCCTGCATGCAAAAGTTCAAAAGAACTTCACTACCAGACTTCCATCTCAGAATCCATGAAGAGACACTGGTTTTATGACATCTTGCAAACTCTGTTCAAAAGTTTGGGAAACGTTTGTTTTTAAATAAATGAATACTGTTTTTCAACAAAGGCACATTAAAATTATCAAAAATTTTCATTTCAAATAAATTCTGTATTCATCAAAGAATCCTGAAAAAATATGTATCATGATGTCCACAAAAATATTAAGTAGCACAAATGTTTTCAACTGTGATAATACTGAGAAATGTTTCTTGAGCACCAAATCATGATTGGTCTGATTTGGTTATGGGACTGGAGTATGGCTGTTGAAAATGAATCTCTGCCATCGCTTTAACAAATTAGATTTATAATAAAATTTTAATTAACTAAAATTTAAATTGTAATAACGTTTCACAATATTACTGTTTTTAATATTACTATATTACTACAATATTACTGGTCAAATAAATGCAGCCTTTGTAAGCATAAGACACTTCTTTTGAAAACATTGAAAAACCACCCCAAACTTTTGAATAGTTGTATATAGGGAGATGAGCACATGGATGTTCATTTATAATACTTTATATTATTAATTTTTAGCAAATCAAATGCATTAATAATTCATAGGTATTACATGAGGGTATAAGTTGTTTTCAGATAGTATGAAACGTAGGCGCTTTCTGTGTAGGGGAGTAACGGTACGTGTATTCGTACCGGACCGTTTCGGTACAGGGCTTTCGGTACGGTGCACGTGTGTACCGAATGACTGAATGCAATATTTTGTATGCGGAACATAAGTACATTTTCGTGTTTCCAAACCAACGTATTAAGTGGCGGAAGTCTCCGCGTTCAGCGCAAATCCCGCCCTGCAGCTGATTCTAAGGCCGGTGACACACTGGTTGCGTGGCGTGAGCGTGGCGTTTCTGCTGCGTGTCAGTTGCGTGACGGCTGCTTCGCGTTTTCTGTGTCTTTACCACTGATCTATAATATAGATATATATATAGATCAGTGGTCTTTACACACCAGAAGCGTGCCTGACGCGGCGCTGACGTGCTGCTGCTACTGTAGGTGACATAGAGGGAGACTGCCGACAGACCAGGATCTTGTCTTCACGACAACAATATCTATACTTCATGTTGAGCATAAATATAAAGCCTACTGATAAAGGACACCGTCAACAGTATTGACGGCAAAATAGATTATGTTTGACAGGTGCAATATGCCAGTGTGTCACCGGCCTAAGGTTTTCAAAAGGCATCACGCGAGTGTGAACATCACTACAACTAGGAAAAAAACGATTGTAATTCAAACGCAGCTCCCGTCGGCATTTAAACTTTGCTCTTAATTCCGATCGGTCCAACGCAATAACGAAATCTGAGCAGGTCTAAAAACTGAAACTGTTGATGCTGCACTTTACACTTTGAAAAAGTTATATATATTTTTTTAAAATATGAGCATGCCTACAAGCTGGGATTGTTAATGCTGCACTGTAATCATAGTTATTTATTTATATTTTTCATTATATTTTATTATATGATATTGGTTTGAGACTGAAAGTATTTTATTTAGTGGAGAACTTTGCAGCAGTATTTTATTTCTTATTCTTTTTTTATATGTATTTTTTTTTTTTAAGTATTTTAAAAAAGTGTAAACAAATTGTAAAAAAAAGTTTAATAAACAACCTGCAGTTTAATGTTTGCATTTCTTTCCCTTACTGTACCAAAAATGAACCGAACCGTGACTTTAAAACCGAGGTACGTACCGAACTGTGATTTTTGCGTACCGTTACACCCCTATTTCTGTGGGCAACTGTCTAACTGTTGGGAATAAATAAAAAAAAAAAAAATCGGACTGTCCATGTACATTAAGTGCAAATAGGTCACCTTGGTGGCAGAGACACTAACGTTAGCTTCACCCACCAACATTTGACTGGGCTTGTCAACATTACAAAAGAAGGTCTTCAGTCATAAGATTGGCGTAGATGATAAAGCATGTGTTATATTAATTTTGACGCAATCGACCAAACTTTTTTTTCCTCCATTTTCAAATATAAAATCACATCAGAAAAGCATTTATATTTGTTAAAGATTAAGGAAATAATAAAAAAGTTGAAAATAAAGTATCAGGAAGGGTTAGGGTAGGCTTTTGTCTCAATAAGGTGGCACCCATTTAATAATTTGAATTAAATCAATATATTTATTTGAAATAAATCAATAAGTTATTACTGCATACTGTTTTATAATGTATTACTATGCTGAGGTGCAGATAATTAACCACTATTTGCAATAAGTAATTAGCAGAAAATCCTGCTATTTTAACAGTATATATAGAATCTAGCTAATTGCACTTAGTGTAAATAGCACCTATCGCTAAATATGCTATTTTCACAGTGTAAATAGCCCCCCCCCCCACAATGCGTACAGCACCCCCAACCTAAAATATCTTCCAACACCCCTGGTATGAAACATGGTACTATTTTGGTATCTGATATTTTTACATGTATCATTTATCCTCCACAATTTGGTTACTAGTTGGTTAAATCCATAAAGTTGCTGTGATTCAAACTGTGGAGCATGACGAGCAATGCTGAAGTCATGGGTTTGATTCTCATGGAGTGCATTTACTGACAAAATGCATTCCTTGAATGCAAGTTGTACGAAATGCCTAAATGAAGCTTTCAAACATCTTATTTATACTATACATCGTCTCAGTGTCTAGGAATGTTTTTTGGTCAGGGATTTTAAGATATCATGTAGGAATATTCCCCATCTGACTTGGAATGGAATGCAGCATAACACTTAGTCTGACCAGAAACTGACTAAGGAGTCATCCCACAACTAAAAATAAACCAAATTTGTGAGTTTGCTCTGACTACAGCCCATACCCACCCTCTGTCCATCAACCCCTACTCCTCAGCCCTAATCGAGGCTGATGGGAACTAATATGTATAAATGCAGTGTTATATATGTATATACCCATCCGAACTGTTGTGTATGTGTGTAAACTAACGTTCCAGCAGCTCTAGAGGCCATCGCTTCCTCAAGAGCTTTCTCTCGTCTAACAGTATGGATCCTTTTTTGCTTCTCTGTTTCTGTGTAGGTGTCTATAATCAGCCTTATAGCTAATGCACTGGGCTACTCCGAACTAGGGCCCATTAAATCACTCAGGACACTAAGGGCCCTGAGACCCCTCAGAGCATTGTCACGTTTTGAAGGGATGAGGGTAAGATACAAAGCTATAGAGCTGATCTCTCTGCATGCCCATTCAGCAGTTAAAGCATGCTAGAACTGATCGAGAAAAAAAAACAAAAAAACAACAAGGACCAACCGAAACCCTACCTGGGGATTTTTTTTTCAAGAGAGACGCCAATGAAAAGGACTCACCTTTTCATGCACACCTCTTCTGTACCACATTAATGATCCAGTCATGATGCAGCTGAGATAACTTGAAAAATAGGATGTGAAAAGCTTCCCTGATTTAACTGAAATCAGGTGTATGATTGACTTCTAGTTAAGTCATTGTCAGATGTATCAAAGCTGCCTCATTACAAATAATATTTCCAATTGGCCCTGGAAGACAAATACAGCATGAACAATTATTTACAAAACCAAACACGAATTCAAATCCCTTCTCATTTCACAAAGCATTTGATCTGCAATTGTCTGTTTATTTGGCCTGACTCTCAACTTCTGCTTTTGATGGAGAGCCCCCTTCCTTCCATTTCTCCTCTGTTACACTGACCCTGTCTCTCAGAGAACAACCAGCAGCACAGAACACTTTACCACTGAGGTCCCCACTTCACCAGTACTACAGCACACTAGATATTCTCTTGATGACTCAGAGCACATTTAATATAATTTACTCTTTGCTAAGCTCCACGCCCCTTGGTAACTGTTACTCGCTCTCCGTCAGTGTTGTTAAAATGTAAAAAGTTTCTAAGGAAATTACATTATGCATTACTGTGATTAAGAGGTTGAATCAAGGAAAGCTCTAAAATGCATCAAATACTGTTATTTATGAATTAATTACAATTCAGATTGTCCATATTTAAGTTAAACGTTTTTTTGGGGGGGACATCTTATACCCTATTTTTCCCTTGTGTGGATGTGGCCATTTGTAAATTGTATGTGTCTGGCTTCCACTGTCATCCGCTTCCAGCTATTTTAGCTGTATGAAAAAGCTTGTTTTGCTGCTTGATATTGCAACTGGTGTCTTACCATATTATTTTTATGTAATTTCTTAATTAAGAACACACTGGTATGTAGTGAAAACAGTTTTATCATGTACTGCACTTTGTTTTTCTTCTCGTTATTTCCCTACAGCAGCTAATGAACCAGAAGTCTCGCTCATTCCCAGAAAATGACTTCTGCATTGAAAAATAAGGTGGATACACTAAACTGTAGGTTCAGTTAGATTTTCATTTAATTTTAATTCATATTTTTATTCATTAAGGATGCAACAAATTAATCAACAGTGACAGTTAAGACATTTATAATGTTTATAAAATTAAATGCTTTCAGCTAATAACAGTGCAACTGTTTTTAGCATTGATAATAATAAGAAATGTATCTTAAGCCCCAAATCAGCATGTGACACTGAAGACCAAAGATTAAGATTTTTAAATTGTAATAATATTTCACAATATTACTGTTTTTGCTTTATTTTGTCAAGATAAATGCAGCCTTAATGGAAAAAAGTGACTTTTCTCAAAAACATTACAAAATCTTACCAAGCCCAAACTTATGAATAGTAGTATAAAATCTTTAGAATTCCATTTAAAACTATCTAAAGAGGCATATGTACAATTGACTTTAATAACAAAAGAGCCTAAGCTGGATATAGCAAGAATTGCTAAGGTATAATTGGTCAGTGATGTTTTAAGGCTTAGCAAAGAGTCAATTGGTCAAGGTAAAATAAATGGGCTAATTTACTTTAGGCAGAGAGCAAAAATATGTTCAGTGTCAGTTTTTCTTCAGTGCTGAATGTTTGAACACATGCAGGCCATCCTAACAAATTTGGCAAAGATAGGTACTTTATCCCATTGATGGTTGTGAACCGTTGCACCTGGTTGTTGTCAGTCTTTCTTCTCTTACCTGTGGACTGGTTTCCTTGAGCTGTATCCTCTCAAACCCCCCCCCTCACCTTCTCCCTGCCTCCCTTGCTCCCTCCATTTCACACTGTTCACTTCAGCCCATTTGGCCCCGCGCTGCCCAGCCCAAAGCAGCGTCGAGGAACCAAGCTGCTGGAGGCTCACCTCTCCCCTCTGTGCTTGCCGAGGATTTGCACATGGAACTGTAAAAAGAGAAACCCTGGGAGTGAGAGGGAGATATTTGCTAAGCTTCTGTATAGCTCTGAATTTTCCAACTGGTTTTCAGTTGAAGCCTTTAGCAATGTGGAATGGATGACATCTTTTTGATTTGATTAGTTAGGACATCGTTACTAGTCAGTGGTTAACAAGCAGTCAACACAGAAGCTTAGGAAATGTGCAAGACCATGGAAGTGAGAGGTTTGTGTTAGTTTTACTTCCAAACAGAAATGGAATCGGAGTAAAGAGATTTGTGATCTCACTGCTGTTATGACTAAAGGTATGGCTGGACCCAAAAATGACAGATAAGGTTTCTCAGTTATCGAATTTAAAGTTATATTTGATGTTATGTTTGCCTTTATGTATACATCTGCTAACAGGGCTCCAGGTTTCAAATAAATGGTTGCAAATGTGATTTTAAAAAACACGACCACTAATTTAAAATCTAGTCACCACTGGTAATAGTCAAAGCAACTTGCTGTCCATATACAGTTTGTCAGCTATAATGGGTAAAGAACATAGTGTCAGCCATGTTCTTGCTTTGAGTAAATTTTTCAAGAAACGAATGTGCTTGAGTTAGTTGTTAAAAGAAGACTCGCTCAGTCAGTGAAATATTCATGCAATGAGTTCCCTTGGTGAATAACATTATATTTAGATCCGATTGTAAATGGACCAGGATATGTTACTTATATTAATTAAAAAAAATATTATTTCACCATTTTTATTATTATTATTATTTTGTATGTAATTTATAGATCATAGTCAAAATATTTTGGCTCCTAAATGTTTCATTTTAAGAGCCAGTGGCTCGTTAGTCATTTGTATTTTATTCTGGAGCCTTGTTCTACTATTTTATGGCAGTTTATTTCTAATTGTTAATTTTTTTTTGTCTTCTGTATTCCCTCTGTCTCTTAATACTTTAAGTATTGTGCGTATATTATGCTGTCATTTTTGGGTGAATCGAAATGATGTTTTCCTAGATATGTTCTGTTTGTTGTATCTAATTGTATTCATGAGGGTGTATGAAATCCATTTTATGTAACCTTTAGAAGCATATATAAGTAAAATAAGTACAGAGGGAACAATGATTTCTTACCCTAGTGAATAATCGATGTTCCTAAACTGATATGCTGTTTTGTTTGAAATTAGAGTTAAAAATGAATAAATGACTTGATAAGGAGACACAACAGTTGAGAGATAAAACCAGTGGTATGTTTGCAATTTTTGATAACCGATTCTTTGGCCAAATACAAACACACTAAGTATAGGAATTAGTTTCCGACTGATGTATTGTCTTGATTATCTAAAATTTTAGTTACCTTATTCAATTATTAGTTTTTTCTATACCCCAAATCATTTATCAAACCCCAGCCAGCTTTGAAATGGCAGAAACCGCTCCACACTGTTGCCTCTTCTGTCCATTTATTTATTGATTTTAACGGTTCTTGAAATTGCACAAAGATGTCATGTAACACGCATGTTCTGTTCAATTGGAAATGCACATTATGCACTTTTGAAAGCCATTTTCCCTCACTTTGATATCTGTGTCGATTCTCAGAAATATATTTTATGTCCATGTGACATTTGAACATATAGGCTCTGTTGAAAGATGGACAGTAATTCTCTTGACAATTGCTTTTTCCTGGGGGTCTTTCAATCTTCAGCACTCCAAAATTTTGTGTATTTCTGTATTTCTCATTTTGAAAATGTAAAACAAATCCGCACTCAAAAACATCTACTAAAGTCAGCCTGGTCCCCTGCACTTGCTGAGAGAACCCTGCCATCCTCTGTGCCTCTGTGTGTTCAAGAGGGGAATATGGCTCCACTTTTCAGTATGTGAGAGATCTGCATGCTCAGCTACCTGCCTGAGAGCTGTGGCTCGGCTGTCTAACACAGTTAGTGAGCGTCTCCTGGCACGCATTGCTCATCGCTAATCACTGATGGATGATGTCCTGACTGGGACGGTGGGGGAGGGGAAGGATATGGAGACAAATAGGTTGTGGTGAGGAGGGGATGAAGTGTAACAGGTTTTAAGTTACTTAAGCTTGCCACAGCAATGTTAAAGTAGTTGGGTGGTGGGTTGTAGTTTTAAGGATGCAACTTGTTTGCTTTGGTAATGTAGAAATTGTTTGAGTCTGTGGCATATTTGTATGGAAGGTGTTGTATTCATTTTTATAAATATACTGCTTAGTCATAGAGCTAATATTTAGGGCTGTAGTCCTGGAAGACCTCAGCACTGTGCATTTGATGAGTAGGACTTTTCTCAATATGCAGTATTCATAAAACACTAGGCAAAATTGTTTATATATATATATATATATATATATATATATATATATATATATATATATATATATACACATATATATATATATATACATATATATATATATATATATATACATAAATGATCTGCAGGTTTTCACAGAGATTCTGAATTCTGCATCTGATGCGCACTCCTCTACAAATCATAGGTCACATAATAGTGCCAACATGCTGGATGTAGTATGACTTGTATATATTGTATTCATACTACATGCCTACATACTTAAACTGATTAACATACTGTACTGATAATGAAGTACGTTCTATATGTTCTTCGTCAAATGCAGTGTGTAATTTTGGATGCATCTTTCCACATGCAGTGCTGGGATAATCCAGGGCCAGAATAAGGAAGCACTTATTTAGGACTCTAATTTTGGGGATTCAAAGGATTTACTGGCTTTGAAACTAGTATAGACAAGTAAAAGAATTTACTTTTTAAAAGTCATAGGGCCACCCTAGGAAAACAAAAAAATGCTGTTTGTGCTGACAGCATGACCAGTAAAAAAATATTTCCCAAACTTCACGTATACGTACGCTGAATTCAACCAGTTCTATACTTATGTATTCATACTTATGCAAATAAATAAGTAATCAATTTACAAATTCCACTAAGTTAATTGCTTACACTTATAAGCAAGCCTAACTCAGCTGACAAAAAGTAATGCACTTATTGATTTACTTTCCATTGAAAATAATGTAATTGGTAGCTTTTTATGGAGTAACACAATATTTTAATGCATATCTTTTAAAAGTAACTTTCCCCGACACTGTAAGTTGTCATATAAGAACTGCTGTTTTAAGTATAACATTTTTGGACAACTAAAAGAGACTATATGCAGGGGTGCAAATCAGTAATCTTTGGTTGCTAGTTTTGTCAGAAAGCACACTGATGTCATCATCTTGCATTAAAACTGTCATCTATAGAAAAACAAACAAAAATATCAAATGTAGAATTATAGCAGGAACCTTGGAAACATTTTAAACATAGCTGAAACCATAAGTGGAGGGTGAACCAACTCCGGGGTAAGGCTAAAAGCAGCCAAATGTATTAAACATCATAAACCCATATTTTTAGGCAAGAACCAGACATGGGTGTTATGTAGGCTAATAAAACATGTTTAATGGGACTGAATTTGTGTTTAACGTGATTACGATTTAATAAAAACACTAGAAATTGATCATTATATAACGTTTCCTTTCCACGGCTATTCAAACAGCGAATAAATTATACAGGCTATAGAAAGTGACATTATCACTAAACTTTGATCTATCACGAGTTTAAGTACTCTCAAAAAAACAAAACTACCATTATAATCACTGAAGCTGTACACACTGTGAAATGAATCTCTTACTTACATTGTACGTACAATTGCGCTTTGTTGTTTATGATGAGAGAATTTGCAAGAGTCCGGAATTCACTCAGACAACATGCACGCACTCAACACGTCTGACTACACAATTGACACTGTTTATTCATTTTCACTTTTTTAGCAACATATGTAATATATTTAATTTGTTTGTACAGGGACATTTTTGTCCAATTTAGAGCCATTTTTGCCCCAAACCCCAATGGCTAGGACACTCTCCGCCTATGACTGAAACAAAATAAAGACAGTGTAGACAATAAGCTTTATAGCAATTTTCTTGGATGGCCATGTGACTGAAACATGAATCAAAGATAATTTGCTAATATTGGACACTGAGCAATGTTCATAGTGTCATTCCTTTTCTTATGCCATGCAAATATGCAGCCACAAATGTGAGTGTTTAAATGTGTTTCTGTTTAAGGATTTGCTGGGCCATTTCGGGTCTCTTACACTGTACTGTCTTGTCTGTCCTACTCTGATCTAGGTGGTAGTCAACGCCTTGGTGGGTGCCATCCCTTCCATTATGAATGTCTTGCTGGTTTGCCTCATCTTTTGGCTGATTTTCAGTATCATGGGTGTCAACCTGTTTGCGGGAAAGTATTACTACTGCTACAATGCGACGGAAAAGGCATTGTTCGAAATTGATGTAGTCAACAACAAATCAGAGTGCCAAGCATTGATAGATCAGAACTTCACTGAGGTGCGCTGGAGAAACGTCAAAATCAACTTTGACAATGTGGGGGCTGGTTACTTGGCTCTACTGCAAGTGGTAAGTCTATGTGCCTGCTTTTAGTTTCTAGTAAGATGTTTTTTGGCTGAAGAAATATGTTAAACACTGATATTAACTTTCTCTTTATGCTGCTTAGGCAACATTTAAAGGATGGATGGACATCATGTATGCAGCAATTGATTCACGAAAGGTGAGATATTTGTGCAATCTTACTTGCCACCTGAGTCAAAGTTCCCGTTTAAACTTTCTTTCTCTCCTCAGGTGGGAGACCAACCAAAGTATGAGGACAACATCTACATGTATATCTACTTTGTTATCTTCATTATATTTGGCTCTTTCTTCACACTCAACCTCTTCATTGGTGTCATCATTGATAACTTCAACCAGCAGAAGAAAAAGATAACTCTCCACTTTTTTTCTTCACTTTCAATTATTTTTTCTTTTGCATTTAAACAAGTGATTTTCACAGCATATTTGGACTTAAGTGGAGCAGATTTTAACCAAATATTGTTTATGACTATACTTTGGAGGTCAGGATATCTTCATGACAGAGGAACAAAAGAAGTACTACAATGCTATGAAGAAGCTTGGCTCAAAGAAACCTCAGAAACCCATACCCAGACCACAGGTACAACACTGATGAAAAGTGTGATATTTCGCTCATTGAATTGACTTGAATAGAGTCCTAATCTCAAATCTATTCTAATTTCTCCTCTTCTTTAGAACAAGCTCCAGGGCATGGTGTTTGACTTTGTGACACAGCAGGTCTTTGATATCTCCATCATGATCCTCATCTGTTTGAACATGGTCACCATGATGGTTGAGACAGACGATCAGTCAAAGGAGACTGAAAACATTCTGTATTGGGTTAACTTTATCTTCATCGTGGCCTTCACCTCCGAGTTTGTCCTGAAGCTCTTTGCACTGCGTCATTACTACTTCACCAATGGCTGGAACGTCTTTGACTGTGTTGTGGTCATTCTCTCTATTGTGGGTAAGTAAACAATGTTTCACTTAAAACTCCCATTTTGTTTTTCATTTAGGTTTCGAAATACAGTGGCGTATGTTTGGCTCATTTGTCCTCTTCTTCTCCTTGCTTTCTATCCCCCAAACCACAGGTATGTTTCTGGCTGACCTGATCGAGAAGTACTTTGTGTCACCAACTTTGTTCAGGGTTATCCGTCTGGCTCGAATCGGACGTATCTTGCGTCTGATCAAAGGAGCAAAGGGCATTCGGACTTTACTGTTTGCACTGATGATGTCACTACCAGCCCTGTTCAATATCGGCCTTCTGCTGTTTTTGGTCATGTTCATCTTTTCTATCTTTGGCATGTCAAACTTTGCCTACGTAAAGCGGGAGTCTGGCATAGATGACTTGTATAATTTTGAAACATTTGGGAATAGCATGATCTGCCTGTTCATGATAACCACCTCAGCAGGGTGGGATGGCCTTCTTGCTCCCATTCTCAACTACCCACCTGATTGTGACCCAAATAAGGAGAATCCAGGTACCACAGTGAAAGGAGACTGCGGAAACCCTTCAGTGGGCATCTTCTTTTTCGTCATGTACATTATTGTCTCGTTCCTTATCGTGGTTAACATGTATATCGCCATCATTCTGGAGAACTTCAGCGTCGCCACAGAGGAAAGCGCTGATCCACTTTGCGAGGATGACTTTGAGTCCTTCTACGAAATCTGGGAAAAGTTTGACCCCACTGCTTCCCAGTTTATCACCTTTGCCAAGCTGGGTGACTTTGCTGATACTCTGGAGTACCCACTGCGCGTTCCCAAGCCCAACACTATAGAGCTGATCGCCATGGACCTGCCCATGGTGAGTGGTGACCGTATTCACTGCCTAGATATCCTGTTTGCCTTCACCAAACGCGTGTTGGGTGACAGCGGTGACCTGGACATGATGCGGCAACAAATGGAGGAACGATTCATTGCTGCCAATCCTTCCAAAGTGTCTTTTGAGCCCATCACCACCACTATGCGCCGAAAGCAGGAGCACATGTCCGCCGCGGTCATCCAACGTTCGTACCGTGCTTATCTTATTCGGAGAGGCTTCATCTGCAAGCTCTTGCTCAGCAGCAGCAGGCTGGAGAATGGCCGGACCAATCAGGAAAAGAAGGAGGGCACACCTTCTACTGCCTCGCTGCCGTCCTACGACAGCGTGACTAAACCCGAGAAGGAAAACCAGGAGGAGAGCGACAGCAATGGCAAAAAGGGCAAAAACCAAAAAGAGGTCAAGGAATCCAAGTGTTAAGAATGACGGAGACTGAACTATGAGACCGAGAAACTATCTATTCCAACAAATGTATAGAAAATCATTTGCAACAAAAAACACAGAAATCTTTGGAGAACAAGATTGTTTATAGACAACAAATGCACCAGGAAAGCAGCTTGGTTTTTTATAGATTTAATGATGACCAAACCAACCTGAGCTTACTGTCTTAACATTTGTGCTCAGTGACCAATACTTTACTGTTCCAACTGCAGCTGAAAGGCACTTAAAAGGAGAAACAAAATAATGACCTATGGCAGACATCTTTGACCACCTGCCAAAGGACAAAGCAGTACAAAGCAGGCTCATAAGTTGGATTCCTTTGCACCAACACATATGAAGTTCTGCTATGGACTACTTTGGACATCCCTTTTTTAAACCCTACACTGCCAAAATCCCATTGAAACCTCCCACTCATCCTGAGGATTCTGGGATGTTGTATTTTAACCATAGGAGAACCAGTAATAACGACGTTAACTCAATCATGTGTAGTGTCCGTGTTAAAAAAAAAAAAAAAAACACGGACACATTATGCAAGTGTTTTCAGTTGTTGTGATGGATATCTCACCTTATTTGACCCACAAAAGTAGGGGAAAAAGTTCAGCCCATGTCATTCATCTCATCATCAACTCTTTGTTATACTTACAGAAAAAAAAAAGTTTTATACATGGGCTTTCACATCAATATAGGGTTGGGGAATTTATCAGGGTTTTGACTTGGGCTGAAAGTGACTTACTCAGACCGAGTTCCTGGTAAATAAATAATTAATTGTGCTCGTTCAATGCATAGAAATGACTTGCATGGTGGCATGTTTTGATCAGGAATCATGCATGTATAATCATAGTCCACTTGGCACTGCTACTCAAACCACATCAGTGGCTTGACCATACATTCGATACTGTCCACTAGTTATCAAATTAAATAGATATAGCTGGGAAATGATTGGTCAATAGCAACATATTTAACTACTGGCTACGGCAAGTATATGTATACTTCCCCCTCGTATGGCTTGCTTCCTGATTAACCGACTCTCACACCACGCGTCATGTGTGTATTTTAAGGTGGTCGAACAAAGCTGTTCCTTCATTTGGATATACAATATGGCAACTGCACATCTGCACACCCATAGAGGTGTTTCACTGCCCTGGACCTGAGGAGAATTTGGGATGACCATTTGGAGAAACAGTTTCACTTGAATCAAATCTTGGGTTCATAAACCTTTGATTTGTTTTTTACACCAGCAATATGATTCAACTGCCCCTCAATGTGCAGCTGAGGCTCCGGTAGAGCCTGCAATAGATCTTCAAAAGGTACAGCCACCATGCCATTTAAACCCTTACAATGCTTTGATGGGAGGCCATCTCTTAGATTTTCCTGGAGTACTTGTCTTCATGTCAGCACATCCTCATGTTTACCATGAAAAGAGGTTGTCAGTTGTGTTAGCATCTTGTTTTGTCTGAAAGATGTTGGAGAAAGCACTCGAGTAGCTATATGGAATGCATCACGTAGACCTTTAATAGCCTTCTCCCTGTTGAATGAAAAAAGTGAGTGATGTATATTTGGAACAGCTTGGATTATATATGTAAACTGGCCTTACACAGCAGGAAAACAAGGAAGGTGGCACTTTTACAATGAAGTGGTGGGTACTTTTTGCTTGACAGCATGTAGTTTATTTCAGCCATTGGTGGTGATACTACAAATTGGCTTGTTGCTACCTCTTGAGCAAACTGCCATTCCTTCTTGCTCTGGGTGCAATGGAAACTATTTGAATTTGCAACAGTAATTCCTTCGTTTACAGTATTTTTAGTAAAGTTTCATTACCTCTCCTATTTGATAAGGATGAACACTTATTCTGGTGTGGGCTTGCCCAGTGTAAGGTGTTACGGTGGATCAGAGATAACGTAATACAATGCTAATACATAGGAACAGGGTTATGAAATCTTAGGACATCTCCAATCGCTGGGTCAGCAGGCACAGGACACCAGAGAGTCCGGGAGAGCACACTAGTTTACAAACCCACTTCCTCTACTTCTCAGACATGTAGGTCTGTTTACTGCCTGAGATCTGTAAATCAGTGTGGGTGCTGTGGACTTGAACCAAATGAAGCCTGGTGAATCACTTAGACTACCGTGTAGTTTTCCCCCCTAACTCCCATTTTAGTTCAGATGTGAAATGAAAAATCACTCTCACTGACTCTATGACAAGTTAATGTATCATTCATTGTACAGGAAAGGGTTATGATGTACATGGCACAATTGCTGAAAAGAATTAACTTTTTAAGGAAAACTATGAGCATTGTAATATATTATTTTCTTTCAAATGGCATGCTTTGTTGTGGGATTTGTAAATACAGAATTTTAAAGAAATACTGCTATTAAACTAATAATAAATTATAACAATGATATAGAATGGCTTCCAGCTGATGCCCTTGTCACATATTTAATTTTTTTTCTCACATTTCACTTTTATTAAAGGGAATTAAATAATATAATGTATCAATAATATTATACAAAGAATATATACGTGTGTGTGTGTGTGTGTATATATATATATATATATATATATATATATATATTATATATATAATATGAAAGGATATACAAATGAGCACTGTAATATTAAATGCAATATGTCCAGTGGATGTCCCAAAAAATTATGTTGGGGATGAACACACGCACGGTTGTTATCAGCGCTGCTTGGATATGTAAATCTGATACTGTACAATGAGAGGGTTATGCATATATATATGCGCCATCCTGCCTATGGACATTGTGTGGTCACCCACCTGACACTTCAGTGCCGTTACTCGTGGGCCTGAACAACAGTTTTGTATGCATTTTGTATCCTGGTTTTATGTGTTCAGTGGTCTGTTTCTAGTGCTACTTAACTAATTGTTGTGTGCCTTTTTCTGCATTTTCTCCATGTTCCTTCATTTTCTGAATTGCATTTCACTGCAATTTTGGAGGATGGTGCCATATTTAACATTTGATGATGGGGTAAAGACATGAAAATTGTAAATGGAGCACAATGCAAATCAGGGACTATAGTCTGAACAAGGAGTCTGGTGTACTGCTAGACGAACACTGAAACCAACCAAGAAAACAAGCCCACTTCTTCCAGATTCAATGTTTTGAAATCTTCTGATGTTCTGTTTTCTGTACTTTGTGTATCATCCACTTGGTTTGTAAAAAAAAAAAAAAAGTACAGCTTGCCTTCAGACTTGTGTTTTTTCCATCTTTGAAACTCACTTTTGTATCGATATTCAGTTACTGGACTTCCATTTTTAGCATGACTAAAATGCTTTCCATATTGCAGAAAAAAGATTTCAAAAGTGCTTTTCAAACTGTTGTTTTGTTTGACACAGTGTTGTAGGACGACATATAATGGTGTGTATGGCACAACCACAGGAACTCTTAGTAAGAACATATAAAAGATTGTCTTCATTTGAGCACAAAACTTTTTATTAACAATAAAGCAGCCTTCCAGTTGCACAGAGTCTTCACTGATTTTGTTAACCATGAATGAGAAGCCACAGACACCTGACATCAAGAAATTTGTCTTTAATCTGCTACTCTCGTAACTGCCCCCCACCCCCAGAAACCTATTAAGACCTTTTACATTTTATTTACTTTAATTCTCTACTCTTAAAGTTATAGTTCACCCAAAAAGGAAAAAGAAATAGGTCATTATTTAATCCTTGTTCCAACTGTTCCAATCCTGTATGCATTTCTTTCTTCTGTGGAACACAATTAAAGCTATTTCAACTGTTTTTGCCCAACTGAATCAACAGGGTTCAAAAACCAAGTTGGACCCCATCAACATCTAATACATGGACAAAAAACACTTTCAACAGTTCGGCAGAAGAAAGTAAGTCATCTCAATCTTAATTTTGTGGTCTTGTCTTTGATAGTTTGACAGTATGAGAAACTTTCAAATGATTCTCGGGGTGAGATGGGATCTGCGCGAATACCATGGACTTCTAAATGAGAGTCACTGCAGATTGTGGCAAGAAATGCTCCTTTGTTCATCTAGTAAGTCATGGTTTAGCAAAGAGATCAATAGAAAGCTATTAGCTGTGAGCTTAAGTATCAACGACACTCATCTGACATGCATAACCTCAGGGGGATGCATCCTGACCACTAGCTTTTGGTTGAATGGATTTGCACTATTACCAGTGTAGCATTGCTTAAAGGATTATAATTTACTTGCCCTCATTGTTACTTTCTTCTGTGTAACCATGAAAGCAGACCAATTTTAATAATGCATTTCATTCTTTTCCTTAAAATGACAATAAATGGGGACTGAAGCTTCCGTGCTTAAAAACAAAACAAAAACAAATGTGGTCCATGTGACTTGTGCATTATATATTATAGCCATTTGAAACACATAAGAGCTTTGAGTGAGAAACAGTGACATTTCTTACTGTCAGTGAGTTGATTTTGAGATGGTTTCAACCAGGCACAAAATCATTTTTAATGAATTCTTATTAAATTAGCTCCTCAACTTGATAAAAAAAAAAGAAACCTGATTGTGATGAAGCCTAATTTTAAAAGTGTCATTTCTAGGGCTAGAAGAGTTATGCAAATGAATACAACTGTAAAACTCTATGGGCATTCTTATATAAAATTATACAAAATTTTTTTTAAATCATATATTTAATTATTATCCAGTAAATCATGAACAACTACAAAAGCCATGGGTCAAATGATTAATTAAAAGATTAATCTGATTCATTAAAAAATATATTTACAAAATGGACATTATTGCAACTTACCTTATGAATAAAACGGCCAAGTAGAGCTATGGTAGATAAGTTTTTTTCAGTAATAATGGGCAGTGTCACAATGTATTGTATGGCTTCCAAAGATTTGGGTACAGTGCACGAGTCTCTTTTTTTATGCTTTATGTAATTTTGGAGTTTGACAGCACCAGTCCTCATTCACTTTCATTAATGAAAAAAATAACCACCAGAATGTTCTTAACAACAAACTGTTTTTGTTCCTTGGGAGAAAAGTCGGTCAGAATATTTTAAAAGAAGATGGCAGAAAGTAAAAGGATGAAAATAAACCAAATCAAAACAGAAGAAGCGTGGGGGCTGTAAACCGCTCAGAACTGTTTCTACCTTTTCCTCGCTTCTCCTCCATTTCAAAGATGAGCAGGACTGTGTCTCTGCTCGACTTTCTGCACGTCACCTGGCTAGTTCTGTTGTTTTCCCTCCTTTTACTCCCATCGCCAAACCTTACGATGCATGATATCCCATCTCCGACCTATCGGTGCAACAGCCACGCGTGGCACGGACCTGCTCTTTATTTTAAAATATGTCTCACCACCCGTGTTCAGTAGGAGCGAGGCGACGAGGTTGAGAGAGGAGAGAAGATAGAGGAGAGAGGAGAGAGGGTGCGGCGGAGCACTGCAGTGCAGATAAATGAATGCATCACTGGTAGTCAGCAGCCTACAGTCGTGGCCAAAAGTTTTGAGAATTACATAAATATTAGTTTTCAAAAATTTTGCTGCTAAACTGCTTTTAGATCTTTGTTTCAGTTGTTTCTGTGATGTACTGAAATATAATTACAAGCACTTCATACGTTTCAAAGGCTTTTATCGACAATTACATGACATTTATGCAAAGAGTCAGTATTTGCAGTGTTGGCCCTTCTTTTTCAGGACCTCTGTAATTCGACTGGGCATGCTCTCAATCAACTTCTGGGCCAAATCCTGACTGATAGCAACCCCTTCTTTCATAATCACTTCTTGGAGTTTGTCAGAATTAGTGGGTTTTTGTTTGTCCACCCGCCTCTTGAGGATTGACCACAAGTTCTCAATGGGATTAAGATCTGGGGAGTTTCCAGGCCATGGACCCAAAATTTCAACATTCTGGTCCCCGAGCCACTTAGTTATCACTTTTGCCTTATGGCACGGTGCTCCATCGTGCTGGAAAATGCATTGTTCTTCACCAAACTGTTGTTGGATTGTTGGAAGAAGTTGCTGTTGGAGGGTGTTTTGGTACCATTCTTTACGGGAAGTCGTGGCCTAATGGTTAGAGAGTCGGACTCCCAATTGAAAGGATGTGAGTTCGAGCCTCGGGCCGGCAGGAATTGTGGGTGGGGGGGAGTGCATGTACAGTTCTCTCTCCACCTTCAATACCATGACTTAGGTGTCCTTGAGCAAGGCATCGAACCCCCAACTGCTCCCTGGGCGCCGCACCATAAATGGCTGCCCACTGCTCTGGGTGTGTGTTCACAGTGTGTGTGTGTTATCACTGCTCTGTGTGTGTGCACTTTGGAAGGGTTAAAAGCAGAGCATGAATTTTGAGCATGGGTCACCATACTTGGCTGAATGTAACGTCACTTTCACTTTATTCATGGCTGTGTTTTTGGGCAGAATTGTGAGTGAGCCCACTCCCTTGGATGAGAAGCAACCCCACACATGAATGGTGTCAGGATGCTTTACTGTTGGCATGACTCAGGACTGATGGTAGCGCTCACCTTTTCTTCTCCGGACAAGCCTTTTTTCAGATGCCCCAAACAATCGGAAAGGGGCTTCATCGGAGAATATGACTTTGCCCCAGTCCTCAGCAGTCCATTCAATATACTTTCTGCAGAAGATCAATCTGTCCCTGATGTTTTTTTTGGAGAGAAGTGGCTTCTTTGCTGCCTTTCTTGACACCAGGGCATCTTCCAAAAGTCTTCGCCTCACTGTGCGTGCAGATGTGCTCACACCTGCCTGCTGCCATTCCTGAGCAAGCTCTGCACTGGTGGCACTCCGATCCCGCAGCTGAATCCTCTTTAGGAGACGATCCTGGCGCTTGCTGGACTTTCTTGGATGCCCTGAAGCCTTCTTTACAAGAATTGAACCTCTTTCCTTGAAGTTCTTGATGATCCTATAAATTGTTCATTTAGGTGCAATCTTAGTAGCCACAATATCCTTGCCTGTGAAGCCATTTTTATGCAACGCAATGATGCCTGCACGTGTTTCTTTGCAGGTCACCATGGTTAACAATGGAAGAACAATGATTTCAAGCATCACCCTCCTTTTAAACATGTCAAGTCTGCCATTCTAACCCAATCAGCCTGACATAATGATCTCCAGCCTTGTGCTCGTCAACATTCTCACCTGAGTTAACAAGACGATTACTGAAATGATCTCAGCAGGTCCTTTAATGACAGCAATGAAATGCAGTGGAAAGGTTTTTTTGGGATTAAGTTAATTTTCATGGCAAAGAAGGACTATGCAATTCATCTAATCACTCTTCATAACATTCTGGAGTATATGCAAATTGCTATTATAAAAACTTAAGCAGCAACTTTTCCAATTTCCAATATTTATGTAATTCTCAAAACTTTTGGCCACGACTGTACTCCCAGTTTGACCCACTGCCTGCACCAGATGTGTCTGAGCAGGAACAACATGCATGCAGTCAACAAACATACAGTCAATATGTCTCCTGCCTGATCGAAGACGCACCGAACAATTTGCATTCATGTTTTAATGGACAAATTACAAATGTGCATTTTAGTTCGCAGGTCTTGGACGCTTACGAGCTCGATCTGATTCTTGCATGATCTTACATGCATAAAAGTAAATAGAACCTCTTCATTTCAGACTGGTTTTCTGAATAAGGTCAGTCCTGCATGTTAAAACCATAGACACAGGTATAGGGTTAAAACAAATAAAGTGTGTTATTTCTGCCCCGGTCGATCTGTTATTCTGTCAGCAGCAGTCTGGTAAACTACAAACCAGCTGCTGTGATTTATGGTCTGGTGGTTTCAGACTCCAACTATGAGAGTTTAGTGTAGGGATTTATATCACTGTCAAGTCACCCTGATATCAACCAATCGCAGAAGCCACAGAAGATTTCCACCTGAGCAGCGTCAAAACAGCACTGGAACTACACACATCATGGAGAAACATTATATATATATGTATATGTATATGTATATGTATATGTATATGTATATGTATATGTATATGTATATATATATGTATATGTATATGTATATATATATATATATATGTATGTGTATATATATGTATATGTGTATATATATATGTGTGTATATATATATATATATATATACATATACACATGTGTATATAAGTTTATATTGAATTATTTTAGCATTAATAATGTAAAAATACTTTCTTTGAGCATCACGTGTGACAACATCTCTGGCGCTGACAAAACGTCTCAGGTTACGAATGTAACCATGGTTCCCTGAGAGGGAACGAGACACTGCGTCCTCTGAGGGGACACTATGGGGAACACCTCGTCGTGACCCGTGCCTGAAGCATACTTTGAAAAACGGCAACGTGTTGGCCGGTGACAGCCTCTGACGTCACTACCAGCGCGACTATAAATACGCGCCCGTAGGACCCGTCACTTATCTTCTTCGTGAAGCTTGCGTCCGAAGCATGGCAGGGAGCTAGAGGACGCAGTGTCTCGTTCCCTCTCAGGGAACCATGGTTACATTCGTAACCTGAGACGTTCCCTTTCAAGGGAACTTCGAACTGCGTCCTCTGAGGGGACACTATGGGGAACAGTATACCCACGCCGCCATGCTGAGGGGAGTGCAGACCAGAATCATGGCAAACACTAAGTACCAAATCTACCGCTTTTCTCTTCACTGGGAGTCGCCCCTGGGATGGTCTGACGGCTGCCTTATGACATTATCCCTTACGGCCAAAGGCCTAAGCTACATACCCAACTTATCCTGTAGGGCCCTGGCCCGGGGTAGAGCTAATGGCTTGGAATCACAGAGATTCCTTTAAAGGAATACGGCTAAGAGCCTGGCACTTTCCTCTACCAAGTCTTTGCCTGTCACACAGGGGCTACTGCTAGCTTTCGCAAAACTTGCCGAAAGGGCTGTCCCCACAGCACTCTAGTAGCGGCGCCCTGTTCTAAATAGGTATCCGAGGATACCTAGGTGGAGTGGTGCCCAAGATGAACGGGGCTTAAACCAACTCAAGAAAGGGCACGAAGCAGCAGCGCGAAGCCCTTACCATCTAGGGTTTTTAGAAAGAACGCAGAGACTAGCGTGCGAACTTACCACAATGTGTATTTCAGAAAGTGCGCAAAGACTCCACGTGCACACTTACCATAAAATGGATTTACAAATACTGTTCTAAGGAGGGGCTCTCGTGGAACTCTGTCAGAGCAGCTCGTAGAAGAATGGCCCGGGAGCAGAGCAATTGGAGGCCTCAGCCCCTGCCTCAGCAGGATGCCTGCTCTCACAGAGCGTCTCAAACAGTATGTGGTACTGGAGCGCTCTGAAGAACCGGGAATCAGTCTCCCAAGAGAGGAAGACTCCAAGCTCCGAGCAGCATGCTCATAGGTGACCCTTTCAGAAAAGGGGAGCGCTGCTGAACTACCCGAGAATTGCCCACACAGCCCCCCCAAGTTGAGGGGGCTTGGGGTGTTCAATTAGTACACACCGGTTGGATGAAGCCCAAGGAACACCGGGGCGAATCATCCCAAGAAAGGGAACGAAGCGGAGCGCGTAACCCTTACCATACAGGATTTTAGAAAGTGCGCAGAGTCTTGCGTGCACACTTACCACTTTACGTGGATTTCAGAAAGTGCACAGAGTCTTGCGTGCACACTTACCACTTTACGTGGATTTCAGACAGTGCGCAAAGCGTGAACGTGCACACTGACCACCATGTGGATTTGAGAAAGTACACAGGCAAGCGTGTGTACTGAAAGGTTACCTGACAACCACAGTATGTGGGAGCTCACATTCAGAGAGCCCTGTGAAGCCTTCTACCTGATAACCACAATATGTGGGAGTTCACCTACAGAGAGGCCTAGAGAGGCCTACTATCTTTTACCAGATAACCACCTCAGTAGAAACTGAAAGCACTCAACTCCAGGGAGGCCTGGTGAGGCCTACTACCTGACAACCACAAATCGCGGGAGCTCGCTTTTTAGGAAACGCACAGTATGTGGGAGCTAAATCTCCAGGGAGGCCTGGTGAGGCCTACTACCTGGCGACCACAGTATGTGGGAGCTCGTCTTCAGAGAGACCTGATGAAGCCTACTATCTGAAAACCACAATGTACTATTTAGTGGAACGCACAAAATGTGGGAGCTAAATCTCCAGGGAGGCCTGGTGAGGCCTACTACCTGGCAACCACAGTATGTGGGAGCTCGCCTTCAGAGAGACCTGGTGAAGCCTACTATCTGAAAAAACCACAATATGCTATTCCGTGGAAATGCATAGTATGTGGGAGCTAAATCTCCAGGGAGGCCTGGTGAGGCCTACTACCTGGCAACCACAGTATGTGGGAGCTCGTCTTCAGAGAGACCTGGTGAAGCCTACTATCTGAAAAAACCACAATATGCTATTCCGTGGAAATGCATAGTATGTGGGAGCTAAATCTCCAGGGAGGCCTGGTGAGGCCTACTACCTGGCGACCACCGAACGTGGGAGCTCACCTTCAGAGAGACCTGATGAAGCCTACTATCTGAAAACCACAATATGCTATAGAGAGGAGACGCACAGTATGTGGGAGCTAAATCTCCAGGGAGGCCTGGTGAGGCCTACTACCTGGCAACCACAGTATGTGGGAGCTCACCATCAGGGAGGCCTGATGAAGCCTACCACCTGATAACCACAATATGTGGGAGTCCACCCAGCCCCTCATGTTGAGGGAAGCGATGCTTGAGGTGTATAACAAATACACACTGGTTGAATGAACTGGTTTTAGAAAGTGCGCAGAGTCTTGCGTGCACACTTACCACTTTACGTGGATTTCAGACAGTGCGCAAAGCGTTAACGTGCACACTGACCACTATGTGGTTTTGAGAAAGTACACAGGCAAGCGTTTGTACAGAGAGGTTCCCAAGCATCGCAGAGGCGCTGGATCGCACGGGAGCGGTGAGCTCCAACCCTCTTTTCTAGGCGAGGGAAGCATCACCTGAGGCAGTAAATACAGAGCTTCTTGCCGTAACCACCACCTCCCCGGATGCGCCAGGCGGCCAGGCAGCCCCTCAGGGTGACCTGGCCGGACATCTATGGAATTCCATGCAGTGCTGTGCCAATTCTTTGGCCACCTAGCTACTGTAAAGGAAACTCACAGAGATTGTTAGTAGACATATACCCACCAGCAACATAACGTCCATAAACAGGTAGAGCAAGGGTTACGTACTCACCCACCCTCCTGTACTGGAGCTACTAGGTCATCCTACCGCTCTGACCCGGGCGAGGACGCTGCCTCGTCTGAATCACGTCCCTCAGACCCTGCTTACCGCTCCGTGACCCGCGGTTCCTCTTGCCCCTGCCCTTAGGCGGGGGAGGAGCGCGAGCCGCAACACTAGCCTTCTGCGCCCCTCTACGACCCTCAGATCGAGATGGGCCAGGACCCCTGAGTTGCTCGGGCTCGGACCTGGACCTTCGTGGAATGAAGGTTTTAAAGGCCACTGAGCGCGCCCTTGCCTCCCTGAACTTCCCGACCACCATCTCGACGGAGGTACCAAAAAGCTCAGAAGGCGAGACCGGAGCATCGAGAAGAACCCCCTTTCTTCCTTCCCGATGTCAGCCAGGTTCACCCACAGATGTCTCTCCGTCACCACCATGGCCGCCATAGACCTGCCCATGGCGGGGGCGGCCTGCTTGGTAGCTCGGAGAGAGAGGTCTGTGGTGCGGCGCAGCTCGGCTACCTGGTCAGGTGAAAGGCCCTCACCTGTATCCAGGTCCTTCAGCAGGTCAGCCTGGTAGGCCTGGAGCACCGCCATCGTGTGCAGTGAAGCCACAGCCTGACCAGCTGCCGCGTATGACCTGCCATTTAAGCGGGATGTATCTTGGAGGGGCTTAGATGGCAAAGCGGGAGATTTAAGAGAGGACGTTTGCCCCACAGAGAGATAGCAAGCCAGCGTCTCTTCTACAGGGGGCATCCTCTCATAGCCGTTCTCATGCAAGCCCTCGATATTAGCATAGCTCGTATGCTGAAACCGGTGGATGCGAGAGGAAAACGGCCTCTTCCATTCCTTTTCGACTTCTGCATGTAAGTCAGGCAAGAATGGAAGGCTCACCTGGGCTGGAGGGCTATGGTCAGACAAGTACCGCTCAGCGAGGCGACCTCGTGGCGCCACCTTACTGGCACGCTTCCATGGCAAATCTAATTTTGCCGTGGCGCGATCCATAACCTCTAACAGCTCCTCATACGCGGGACAGGAGGATTGAGAAGGCTCAGCCTCAGCTTCTTCACCACTCTCAGACATCTCCTGCTCTTCCTGGGTAGAACCCAGCAGAGCACTAACTTCAGTGTCAGAATGGGTTAACGATACCACATCTGCCTCCCGAAGTTCGCTCTCGTTCGCCGCCGGAGAGTGTGAAAGGGAAGGTCCCTCTCTACACTCCTCAGCGAGATCCATTTGTGATCCCCACGAGCTCATTCTCCTCCGTGCCTCGGCAACGGCGGGACCTGAGCCACGGGATCCAGATGGCTGTCCCTCTTTCCTCGAAAAGAGAGACAAACGAGAGTGGAGCTTTCTCAGAGAGAAACGCTCGCAGTGCACGCAGACCGCCCCCTAAAGGACATCGTGCCCGTGCTTTTCGCCCAAACAAGAGACGCAAAGAGTGTGTGTGTCATCGGGTGTCAGATAATGCTGACACGGATGCACACACTGTCTAAACGCCTTGCTAGTGGAAGCCATGATGAAAATAGTAATAGATCGCTCTTACCGTTTTGGTCGTTTCTCAGATGCACGCTTCAAACAAAACAGTCAACTGAAGACGAAGAAGGTAAGTGACGGGTCCTACGGGCGCGTATTTATAGTCGCGCTGGTAGTGACGTCAGAGGCTGTCGCCGGCCAACAAGTTGGCGTTTTTCAAAGTATGCTTCAGGAACGGGTCACGACGAGGTGTTCCCCATAGTGTCCCCTCAGAGGACGCAGTTCGAAGTTCCCTTGAAAGGGAACCGTTTTGAAGTAAAAGCACTCCGTCTAGTGGTGGATGTCGTAACTGTATTCTTCATATTTCACTGAAATAGGGTGCGTAAAGGAAACCGTCCTGTTGAAACAAATACTAAAATACTATAATCTATATATAGATTTCTAAATAATTAAACTACGTTAGTACTTTCAGTAGGCCTATTTCTTCTGTAGCTACTGTAGGTGTTTACTATAGCGTTTTGGGCAGCGATGGAAACATTTAGAAATAGAAAAATATAACATTTTAGTATTGCTAAAATATAAATAAATAAATGCGTTTTATGGGGAAATTATATTTTAAATTATAAAATGTCTAAACAACTATATTCAAGTGACAATTAATTAATTAATTTAATTAATTAATTAATTAAAATGGTGTTTTACCTTTCATAAAAGTTATTCTGTTGCTTTTATGAAAAAGTTCTCCCATGATTTGGGGCTGTTCATGGGGTGTGAAATGAGAACATATCGTTTCCCTTAAAAATGGGCTTATCACAGCTATGTGATCTGTTGACAGATATTGGGTTAAATGTTGTAATCTTGCTTGCTTCTCCATGTCATGGGAGAAATGGCCTACTGAGAATTGAGCAACATGTTGTAACACCTCCACTTTTGCATTTGTATGGGAAAATGAAATGTTAAATGCTTTGGTGTTCTCTGCTGAGGGAACCACTGCGTTTTCATTATTACATCATAAGTATGACAAAATATTTAAATAAATGCTCTTCTTTTAACTTTTAATTCATCAAAGGATCCTGAAAAAACCTGATCACAGGTTTCTAGCACTGATAATAAATCAGCATATTAGAATGATTTCTGAAGGATCGTGTGACACTGAAGACAGGAGTAATGATGCTGAAAATTCAGCTTTGCTTCACAGGAATAAATTAGATTTGAATGTATATTAAAATAGAAAAACATTATTTTACATCATAATAATATTTCCCAATATTATTTTTTCCCCTGTATTTTTTTCAAATAAATGCAGCCTTGATGAGCATAAGAAACTCCTGTAAAAAACATAATAAATCATTCTGATCCTAAACTTTTGACCGGTAGTGTATATATATTACACACACACATTTTTCCCCTGTGTTTTAGGACTATAAATTGAACACCTCTGTTTCATTTCAGCTAAGAATCGGCTGTAGTTCCTGATAAGATATTATTTTGCTATGGCCTATGTCTAGATTTACAAGTGTTGAACTGAATTGCAACCTAGTCCTAAATATATCATCAGATTTAATTCATTCAAATGAATATGACTTTTTCAAAAGAAAATGATCTATCATCGATTTAGGAAAATTTTATATTCACCAGACCAAATCAAGTAAACTCAAAATCTCATATTGCTCATTTTCAAACAGCCTTTAAAGTGTATTTAGTGAAAAAAGGCCTTTTTTAATTTAAATGTTTGTGTTGCCCTTTCATTTTAATTTCATGCTTTGTTGTTTTAATTTTGTTGCTGAGTTATTGCTTTTTCTGTTTGTGCTTGCTAATCTTGTTGAATTTTGGAATTTTGGAAGTAAAAAAAAAGCATGAGCACTGTCAGCCATTGTTTTCCAAGTAAAGTATAAAACACAAATATTACAAAATGTTATTTTAGGTCTTAAAAGGTTGAAATTAAAGGGGTCATATATGATGCAATTTCAATTTTCCTTTTCACTTTGGAGTGTTACAAGCTGTTTGTGAATAGATAAGATCCCTAAAGTTGCAAAGTCTGAAGTCTGAAACCCTAAGAGATATTCTTTATCAAAGTTAAGACTGGTCCACGTCCTCCTAAAACGTCTCGTTTAACCCCCCACCCCCCCACCACATGTCTACGTCACGATTTGGGAAGATTTGCATAACCGAGCCTCTACAACAGTTAAAACAATATGTAGTTTAATCAACAATATTATTATTAGGCCTATTATTATTATTATTATTATTATTATTATTTTTATTATTATTAGTCTATTATTTTTAGGCCTATTATTATTATTATTCGTTCCAATGAGCCAAACACACTAGGCTATTGATTATAGGCTGCTTAGCCTAAGTCACCTCGGGTCATTCATATCTTTTATAAACACAATAAGTCTACCACACCAACTCTATCTGTAAGAGACTGTTAGAAAGTCAACTCTCGGACACATGCTTATATGAAATGAGTTTGGGAGCAGTTCGCAGCACAGATTTGATGGTGGGAATATTATAAGACAAAGGTTTATATAAACGTTCATGTCAAAATATCTAAACATTAAAATGGACAAATATTTAAGCCTAGCCTTTATCATTTTTGGTATCTCTAGTAATGCGTATCTATAATATCCACAAGGGGACGTTATTTAGCTGATAATCTTAGCCTACTATCACAAGGCAACAACTTTTCTCACTTTTACATTTATTTTTATTTTTTTAATTGTATGTATTATTATATACACACACACACACACACACACATATATATATATATTTGCATACATACATACATACATACAACCCGAATTCCGGAAAAGTTGGGACGTTTTTTAAATTTTAATAAAATGAAAACTAAAGGAATTTCAAATCACATGAGCCAATATTTTATTCACAATAGAACATAGATAACGTAGCAAATGTTTAAACTGAGAAATTTTACACTTTTATCCACTTAATTAGCTCATTTAAAATTTAATGCCTGCTACAGGTCTCAAAAAAGTTGGCACGGGGGCAACAAATGGCTAAAAAAGCAAGCAGTTTTGAAAAGATTCAGCTGGGAGAACATCTAGTGATTAATTAAGTTAATTGATATCAGGTCTGTAACATGATTAGCTATAAAAGCTTTGTCTTAGAGAAGCAGAGTCTCTCAGAAGTAAAGATGGGCAGAGGCTCTCCAATCTGTGAAAGACTGCGTAAAAAAATTGTGGAAAACTTTAAAAACAATGTTCCTCAACGTCAAATTGCAAAGGCTTTGCAAATCTCATCATCTACAGTGCATAACATCATCAAAAGATTCAGAGAAACTGGAGAAATCTCTGTGCGTAAGGGACAAGGCCGGAGACCTTTATTGGATGCCCGTGGTCTTCGGGCTCTCAGACGACACTGCATCACTCATCGGCATGATTGTGTCAATGACATTACTAAATGGGCCCAGGAATACTTTCAGAAACCACTGTCGGTAAACACAATCCGCCGTGCCATCAGCAGATGCCAACTAAAGCTCTATCATGCAAAAAGGAAGCCATATGTGAACATGGTCCAGAAGCGCCGTCGTGTCCTGTGGGCCAAGGCTCATTTAAAATGGACTATTTCGAAGTGGAATAGTGTTTTATGGTCAGACGAGTCCAAATTTGACATTCTTGTTGGAAATCACGGACGCCGTGTCCTCCGGGCTAAAGAGGAGGGAGACCTTCCAGCATGTTATCAGCGTTCAGTTCAAAAGCCAGCATCTCTGATGGTATGGGGGTGCATAAGTGCATACGGTATGGGCAGCTTGCATGTTTTGGAAGGCTCTGTGAATGCTGAAAGGTATATAAAGGTTTTAGAGCAACATATGCTTCCCTCCAAACAACGTCTATTTCAGGGAAGGCCTTGTTTATTTCAGCAGGACAATGCAAAACCAGATAATGCAGCTATAACAACAGCATGGCTTCGTCGTAGAAGAGTCCGGGTGCTAACCTGGCCTGCCTGCAGTCCAGATCTTTCACCTATAGAGAACATTTGGCGCATCATTAAACGAAAAATACGTCAAAGACGACCATGAACTCTTCAGCAGCTGGAAATCTATATAAGGCAAGAATGGGACCAAATTCCAACAGCAAAACTCCAGCAACTCATAGCCTCAATGCCCAGACGTCTTCAAACTGTTTTGAAAAGAAGAGGAGATGCTACACCATGGTAAACATGCCCCGTCCCAACTATTTTGAGACCTGTAGCAGAAATCAAAATTGAAATGAGCTCATTTTGTGCATAAAATTGTAAACTTTCTCAGTTTAAACATTTGCTATGTTAGCTATGTTCTATTGTGAATAAAATATTGGCTCATGTGATTTGAAAGTCTTTTAGTTTTCATTTTATTAAAATTTTAAAAACTTTTCCGGAATTCGGGTTGTACATATATATAGATATATTTACAAAGATATGTATAGATATATATTAAATATACAGTCAGTTATTTTGTATAAGTGAGGTTTTATGAGGTAACATGTTTTCAAGCTTGTATTGGTCATGAGTGAGAGTTGTCGTGTTTATGGTGGCAGTTCATTAAATTATCTGAAGATGGCACAGTTTCTCCTCTACACTGTCTCTACAATTCTGTTTAACTGTCTGTCCCACTTGTCCAGCCAAGGCACAGTCCTTAATGACGGATTCAAAATCATGAGTCTGTTATTACTGTAAACATAGAGCTGGAAAAGTGTTTGCCAAATTGCCATGGATGTTTCATTCATCTCATGAAATTCTGAGGGCATTTCCTCCATTGTCTTGCACCCCAGTCAAAGTAATTACTGGTTGAGGTAATAATAAGTAATTAATTTGTTTCTGTATTTCATTTTTATCGTGTTTGTCCATTATTTAACTAAAATAATGTTTTGCAATCCATGTGTGCATGCATATGTATGCATTGCTACATAGCACTTAAGTTCGTAATTGCTAGTGCTTGTATTTGCGTACATGTGTATTGCATTTGTGTGTGTATGAGAGTGAGGTATAGCAATATTAGCACGCGGCGCCTGGATGTCCTTGCTAGATTTGTAATAGGCAGACTGCATGTATTATTCAGGGCTGTGTGGACAGGTCCCACTCTGCTCCATGCTCTCTCGTCCTGGTCCGTCCCCCAGGGAATGGATGCCTAAATTACTATTTCTATTTGATATATTCTCATAGCCTTAGCCCCTTAAAATGCATCGGGAGAGAATGATGTGTTGTGTGGCGGTCACTATGTAGCGGTCACTCTGTAGAAGTCAGAGGTGGACTGGTGGATACAGATTTATGGATTCATTCCTGTGATGATATAAACAGCAGTGTCACCTTTCTTCGAGTGTGCTGATCTTAATGTCAGAAAGGGAAAATTCTGTTTAATTGAATTGTGCTCACAATTTATTTTATAATCGAATCTTCCTGAAAATGTAGTCTCATGTTGTCTGGTAGCATGTTTGTTATATGGTTGGTGGCTATTTTAATTTTTTTTTTTTTTTTACTGCTTTGTATAGCTGGGTCAATGAAGAGTGTCCATGACAAAGAAAAGGACAACTCTTTTTAAAATCTAGTGTTCTTGCCAAGTTCTTGCTATTTATGATATTCAATTGTATTAGTGTAGGTTTCATATGGTTTTCATAAAATGTATACCATTATCAATATAATGTTTTAATATTGATCATAAATATTATTATGCTTTTGGTTGAACTACATGACATTTTAAAACCTAAACCAAGCTTGCCTTTTGTAAAAGTCAATTGACCTGATATTGAAGAGTTTTATTCACCGTGATACAGTGATGTGTCATTTCCTATTTTGTTTTTTCTGCATATTAGTTGGACCACATGATGGGCAAGATGTGTTTGAACATTATTAAACAGTGAAACAGTTTTGTAGAAATAATTATTAGTGTCAATAATTATTCCAAACTACTTATGATGTTTAAATAATTCTATTTATTCTATTCTATTCTATTCTATTCTATTCTATTCTATTCTATTTTATTCTTTTTCACTTTATTTTATTTTTTCTTCATTGTGATGATCTTATGATGAAATCATGTATCACCCTGAGATGATAAAAAAAAAAAAACACTTAACCTAAATACACCCTAAACGCACCACTTCTATGATGACAGACATTTGTTGACCAAGTTATAAAGGCTACTTTTTTGGCCCAAAAGAAACCATGGTAACACTTTAGAATAGGTAACACTTGTTAACTATTAACTACGACATTTCTCTCAATAAATTCTTAAATTGCTGCTTATTAATAGTTAGTAAGCTAGTTGTTAGGTTTAGGTATTGGGTAGGATTAGGGATGTAGAATAAGGTAAAGTAGAATAAGGCATTAATATGTTCTTAATTAGCACTAATACATGGCTAATAATCTAGTAATATGCATGCTAATAAGCAACTAATAGGTGTTACCTATTCTAAAGGGTTACCGAAACGATTATTGTTGAATCTTTCATGTGTTCAGGCAGCCCTGAAAAAAGATATTTGTTCCTTTTCAAGTAAACATGTTTTAGAGCCTGGAGTAGTTTCATTGGTTTCTCTCCAGATGCTGTTTCATGGCCAGAGCTGTGAGCTAATTACACCTTTGTTGCTAATGTTCCTGCCAATAAACACTGTAATTGAGGTCAATAGTTTAGCCGGGCCTTTTTTTTCTCCATTTATTTGGCCTGTTAATGATAGGATATCAGATTCCGATCTCTTTTTCCTGTGGTGGCCCCTCTTTGCTCCCCTGCTCTCTGCCATAGCCTGGAGGAGTGTGGAGCTGAGGCGAGCATCCGGGCGAAGCCTTCTGAATGGGGCCCTTTCTTGCCGAAGCCTGTGGTCCAGTGAACGCACGGCAACACGTGCGCTGGCCTAGCGAGAATGGCTCCTATCATAACAGCACTTGGAGGCTCGCTTTTCACATCTCCTCCTTCTTTCCTCGCTAAACTCACACCCGTCCTTTTCTGTCATCTCCTCCTGTTCCGTTCTCACCTTTCACCCCTCTCGCTCTCTCCCCCAGTTCAGCGGTTAAAACACCTTTGGGTTTGGATTGAGAAAATAAAACGGCAAAGATCTCTCGGGCTGAAAGATTTATTTAAAACCAAAGAAGCATGGTGGTCCAGTAGTCCGCCGAGAAGATCAGATACATGAAAATGACTTGCAACAAGATGATAAAACGCGAATAAAGCTTTGGAGAAAAAAAGCCTCCCCTGGTTCGCTTGGGGGTGGGGGCCATGTTACACATGCAATGAGCAGCTGAACTATTGTCTCAGGTTCGAATGATCTCGCAAATGAACAGACTCATGAAGTCCCGCCCCTCACTGAAGAGCTGGTGCATCCCAAGGTCACATCTTAGAGACAGAAATAAACTGAATTGCAGTAGAAAAAGCCCTTATAGCCTGTTCACATTAAGAAGGATCACTTTAATGCTAACTATATTAGCACACATAAAGCACCTCAAGCTCTTTAAAAGTGAAGTATGTACAGTAGTTTCTATTGTAGTTATAGTGATATCGTTATAGTTATCATCCTTGGTATGAAAAGGCCTTTACTTCTTTAAACAAAAGTCACTTGTGATATCATCCAAGGTCTTTCTTGGTATTGAGTCATGTCTTTTAGATCTTGTGCTTTCCTGTAGTTGTGAGAGAAGACACTGCACACCCCTCTGAGCCAAAATCCTGTTAACCCATGACCCATCACTTGACCCAGTGAAGTGTTGGAGGGGACTGAAATCAAGAGTGAAACAATGAAGCACTAAGAGTCACAGTCTTTTGCTTAGGTGGGTAAGAAAAAAGTAAATCTCTTTTCTCACTTTTAAATCGGACAGAAATGTGATGTAAGTAAAGACTGAGTGTCTTAGCTGTCAGAATCACAATGACAGTGAATCTGATGTCTTTTTCGGTGATGCTCGTAGATGAAGGTCTGTGTGATCAAGGACACTGAAGCACATCACTGCCACCTTACCTGTCAGTTTTGATGGCTTCCTTCTTGCTCCTCTACCTCTTACCTATTCCACCGTAAGTGCATTTACACAATTTAAAACTAGCTTTAAAATGAGCTAAAACCACTAAAAATCGAGATGTAAACTGGCATCATATTTCTCATTTTAACTTGTTCCCTCAACAACAAAATATTTTTATTTATGAACTAGTATTCTCACTTCAGCTAGCTATAAGAAACTGCTATAATACCACTCTTACAGCAACTAATGACCATATTAGCTCTACAGTTTGTGGTGGACAGTTCAGGAAAACCTGTTGTGATTAATGGCATAGTAGTGATAGGAAAAGGTGTGGTGATTGCTGTAGAACATTGTGGACCACTGATAAAGCTTATCTAGGGAACAGAATAACAGGCCTTCAAACTTACAGTATACTGTAGCCCTCCTACTAGCATGTTACCATTGTAGCTCTAAAGTGCATATAGCCTATGGTTTAAATATACAGTATAATGTTGTATGTTCAAAATGAAAGCGGCTACCTCTACAAATATATAGGTTTTCATTTCTGAAGTCAGTTAGTGGAACAAGCTGAACAAGAAGTCCAATTATAACCCATCTTGCTAGAAATATGTCTTTGTTGACATTCTGAGTAAAAGTGATACCAATTACCAACAGCATCAAAGTAGCTGCCTGCCACACATGTATATAGTGATTAGATTTTCAAGGCCGTGGATGGCAGATGAGATTTATTTCCCCTGTGTAGTTAATCCACTCATCTCAGTGTCTCATGCATTGAAGAGCACTCATAATTGCAGCATGGCGATAAAGGGGCAGAAGTACCCAGCTTACGGGCCTTGTAAAGAAAAGGCAGATCTGCTGGAACAATGACAATCGGACTGGAGAATTAAACGCGTCACTGACTCATGCTTTTCCCCTGTGCTCCTCATCTCATTGTACTGGGCTGATTGATTTTGACTGGGGTCACCTAAGCCCGTGCTGGGAGGCATAGTGTTCTGTGCACGGGGCTAAATGTTTACATGCATTCATTTAAACACACATGCATGAGCAGGGTTCGTGGGGACGGCAGCCTGTGATGGTTTTACTTTATCAAATGTGTATGTGTCAGTTTGAATCTGGATTTGTGGGTAATGTTTTGAGTATGGATGCATGTACTATAGTTTAAATGTTTATTTATTTATTAGCATTTATAATGCTACAAAAGTTTTCTACTTTAATTAAACAGTTCTTTTAAACTTTATAAGCAGGAAAACTGTTTTCAACTTTGATAATAATAATAAATGTTTCTTGAGCATCAGCATATGTGAATGCTTTCTGAAGGATCATGTGATTGAAGACTGGAGTAATGATGCTGAAAATTCAGCTTTGCCATCATAGGAATAAATTACATAAATATATATATATATATATATATATATATATATATATTATAGAATTGGTATTTTAAATTATAAAAATATTTCATTATAAATAAAAGATTAAGATAGAATAAATACAAAATAAATTATAAAATAAAAGGTAAAAAATAAAAAACTTACAACCCCAAATTTTATATTATATTATTTCATATTATATCAAATTTCTTTACCACACCGCATTTGTTATTTAGTGTATTTATCGCACTAAAAACAAGCCCTACATTACATTTACATTTATTAGAACATTACAGGAGCTAACAAATAGCCACGGTCCTTAACAAATATTAGAGATGCATGTGGGCTGGCAGTGGCCCCCCACTCATTGATCTATTGATCTGAAATCTATAGAGGTGAGGTTTTCCAATAATACTTCATGTATTGTAGCGAGACTATAAAGAACGGCCAAATATGCTGTTTTAATAATATGTTGATATCTTATTAATGTAGCTCCATCATAAGTCATGTAGTAGAGATCTTCTGAGAAAGTCCATGGCTTGTCTTGGGGGTGTGTGTGCATGTGTGACCTGTCTTTGTTGTGTCCATTAGTCTTTGTCTCCTTCGAGGTCTGCAGCAGTGCAGAGAACAGCTCCAGTGCTGGAATAGAGCACAGATACATCTCTGTATCACACTCCTCAAACAGAAGCGGTAAGAGCTTGAATGCTCAAATGGGCGGTCACACTATTTCGAGTCACAACTGAATGTGTAATCCTCTTTAGCTTTGTATTTAAATGATTCCATAATGTTCTTGTTTGTACATATGTACATAAACTGAGTCACCACTGATAAGGTACTATGATTTGTATCGTAAGAAGTGCTATACAATAAAATTGAATTGAATGAATTGTTTGAAAGCTGAAGTAATTGGCACTGCAAATCTACAGTGTTTATGGTTTTCAGGGAATCATCCCACGAATAAGAAATTATACTCTTAGCTTTAAATTACATGCATCTTATGCTCACCAAGGCTGCATTTATCTGATAAAAATGCAATAAAAACTGAAATATGCTTTCTGCTTTCTATTTTAATTTATTTTAAATTGCAACTTATTTCTGTGATGGCAAAGCTGAATTTTCAGCAGTCATGATCACATGATTTTTCAGAAATCATTCTAATATGCTGATTTGGCACTAAAGAAACATTTCTTACTATTATCAATGTTGAAAACAATTCTGCTGCTTTAAATGTTTGTGGATTTTCTAATGAAATTAAAGTTAAAAAGAACAGCATTTATGCAAAATAGAAATGTTTTGTAACATTAAGTGTCTTCACTATTACTTTTAATGAATTTAACCCTTCCTCACTGAATAAAAGTGTTAATAAAAAAAAATTCTGACCCCAAACCTTATAGTATACTTTTAGTATACTAAAGACTCAAAATCAATTATTTTATTTTATTTTTTGGCCAAATATTTTCATTTTGTCATAATTTACTCACCCTCATAGAAGAAGATATTTTAAAGAATGCTGTTCAAACAGTTGATGAAACCTTTTAAACTACTATGAAAGTCAGTCTGGACCAACAACTTTTTGGTTCCTCAAAATTCTTCAAAATATCTTCTTTTGTGTTCATCATAAAAAAGAAACTCGTAAAAAAAGAAAGTTTGGAACGACATGAAAGTGAGTAAATGATGACACAACTTAAATTTTTGGGTTAACTATACCTTTAAATAACTGTTGAAAATGCTGAGTGAAAATGGAGGGAAAGTCCCAGTTGTAGAGTGTTCTTTAAGAAAGGAGAATATCTGTTTTCTTCCCCTTCACTCATTAACTCTGCATCTCTCTTGTGCCCAGCGGTACTGTTGCCTGCTGACTGACAGCTGATGGATGCTTTTGGAGAGTTACCATGTAATAGAATGTAGTGCATCACCGCACTTCACAGAGTTTCCTGTCCACATATCACTTTACACTACCACCGGTTGCTGTTTAAATATTACTGCTTATTCAGGTGACAGTTGTTGTAATGAATTGAATTGTGTAATAGCTTTGGCATTACACTTTTGGATATCTTCATTTTAGCCTGTGATGAAGCCTTTTGATTTACGTGTGCGGTTAAAAGCTGTGAAAGTGCACCGCTACACGTTCTCGCATGCGTGCATTTGAGTGACAGGACCGTGGGAGCTGTATTGATTAGTTTAGCTAACTTTGGAGCCCCTATTCACACACCCCCAAACCCCCCCTTACACTCACACACGGCTCCACGTGGACTCAAGGCAACACGCTCTGACTCACACGCTCATGCATAGACGCACACTCTCACGCACGCAGAGCGCGTCTCTTGGAATTCCAGTAGGGCCAGGAGGCAGAGAGGAGGCTGATGGGGGACAATGAGCAGGACATCTGTCATGTGTGGCTGCACTCCATCCACTCACAATGGAGAGAAGGGACCGGCGAGTGGTGCCTTTCTTTCCTCTCTCTCCTTTCCGGGGAAACTTCTGCATCTCACAATGGTCCTTTTGTCCCCTCACTGCTATTTTTTCCAGCGTTTAACCCTTTAAATCTGCTCCTTTTCTGCCAGCCTTTCATTCTGTTCTGAAAAATAAAGCAAAATCAGAGAAACTCCCTTCAGCTCAGTACATGCATATATGTTGTTAACACTTAGAAGGTTCAAAATTTATTTTTGTAAATATTATTTTAATTAAATATGTAGTTAAATTACTTAAATGTATTTATTTACATATTAAAAATATTCAAATGTAGTAATATAATAATTTTTTTAAATACTTAAAGAAAACTGATTCTTTATTTAAAATGTTCAAATGTCATTTTTAAAATATTGGAGTGTTTCTGTTTTCAAATTGAATTTTTTGGAATATTGATTCTCGATTTAGCATTTTTACATGTTGCTTTTCTTTAAAGTTTGAATTCTGCGTCTGTTTAAATTTTTTTAATCACATTTAGAATGTTGAGCTTTTTGAATCTGATTTTCCTACTATGTTTTGCATCCTTTATCCTTTTAATCCAAAGTATCCTTTCTTTTTTGTCTTACACTCACTCACTGTCTTTCTGCCCTCCAACTTATTTCTCTCCATGGAAAGCCTCATTATAGACAAGTTTTCACACACTCAACTGTAGTCATTTCTCCTTGGTTGATACCTTTCAGCTTATTGACTACCACATGCATATGAGCGACAGTCTTGCAGATAGCCAGAACTGTCCTGTGCACCATTGATTGGCCAATCCAGCAGCGTTTGTAGTGAGAGGCCTCTAATTACTGCTGGCTTTTCTAAGCTATAGCTTTTAGCCTGTTTTTAACACACTGCCGCTCATGTAAATTGCAAATTGATTTCTCAGCCTGCCTTCCTTTCTTAAGGACTTAAGGGGTTCAAGACAGTCCACCATTGATTGAAGTCAGACTGCAATGCTTTATTACTGTCAGCCATAAGGCTTTTCATGGGAAAAACTTCAATAAAGACAATAAAGGGTTTCAAATTCACAGACTTTTGAAAAGTTCCACTTTGTTTCTTACATGCAATGTGATTTAAATGTTGTCTAAAGTCAAACATATTGCAAGGTTAGACACACAGGTGAGTCAGCTAATGAATTAGTACTCGTTTGAAGAAAAAAAGTGAACCCTGGTGGACTGATTTACTGCTTCAGCATGGTAGTTGAGGCTCCCTTGCTTGGCCAGGCACTATAATACACTGACTGGCAACCTTTACTGCTGTGTACTGGCAGTTAATTATTCCCAGCTGTTGTGGCTCAGGGAACAAAGACACTTTTGAAAAGGTGATCTGTTGATTGGGGCACCAGTATGACTTCCCTTAATGGGATGTGGATCACAGGAAAGGTTGCATCTGTGTACAGCATTGCTGGTCCATGTTGCCCAGGGCTAACACACACACTGTAACAACAGTGGCCCATCTGTGTGTGTTTGTTTAAATCAGAGCGCATGTTGTTCATGTTCCAGAGGGAAAATACAAAGCAAGTGAGGAAGAGAAATTAAGTGGTTCTGACAAACTCTTGTACTTCTGGTGTGAAAGAGGGTGTGTTAGTGGTGTTATATACTAGTCAGACATCCTAGAACTTTGTGTCATGTGATTAATTATGGTTGTAGCTCAGTGTTGCGACATTAATATCTGAAAATTTACCTATATATATATATATATATATACATATATATATATATATATATATATACACACACACACACACACACACACACACACACTAGATAGACAACATATTTTTTCTCAGTGTAGAAACCTTTTTGTTACTGATGTTTCCTCATAAATCCTTCTCTTTTATGAGTGATGTACAGTACAAGTACAGTATGAATACAGAATTGTGTTGAAAATAATATTTTCTGTTAAAAATAAAACAGAAAATAAAGAAACATACTGTAAGACAGAGGACCTGAGTGAACACAGACAGACCCACAGAAACACATGTAGAAGACATTCTGGTCCCTTCTCTCTTCTCACCAGGATAAATATTTAACAGAGCCTGTCAGCAAGACTTCACTTTGTCTTATCTCTCTCTGAGATGGAGGGAAGGAGTGGAGAAATGTTGGCTTTGTAGGAGAGAGGGATTGTTAGAGAAGAAGAAAGAGGGGGAGAAAAAAAACAAAGACAACAGGTTACAGAGAAAGACAGAAAGATTTCACATTTTAGACTTGTGTGACTGGTTCATACTTCCCTTTAAGCCAGTGTTCAGTATCAGATAGCCCGTCTGCTGCATGTCCTGACACGGCTGTGGCCTCCATTAGCTGTGAAGGTGAAGCAAAGAACAGACTTAAATGTTGGCCGAAATGTTTTTACCAGATATTCATGTTCTTGTTGCTCTGAAGAAGTGCAAAAACGTTCCTAGATGATCAAAAACAGAAAGTTTACCATTTTGTTTGTTTACAACTGTTATTAATGCCACCCACCATTGTTATAACTTAGGTTTGGATCATTTTCAAAAAATGTAATATATTTTATGACAGCGTTTTAGTGGCATGTTGAAAAAAAAATCTAAGATTACGAGATTTAAGTCATAATACTTCGAGAATAAAGTCGAAATATTACGAGAATAAATTCAAAATGTTTCAAGAATAAAGTCGAAATATTACGAGAATAAACTCGAAATATTACGAGAATAGTTTTGAAACACTTCGAGAATAAAGTTGAAATATTACGAGAATAAAGTCGTAATACTATGAGAATAAAGTCGAAATGTTTCGAGAATTTAAATAGTAGAAATTAAAGTTATATTATTTTGAGAGTATGCCTTTATTGCGCATATAAATGCCCCGGATTGATAGCACCAGGAGAAGTTGCAGGCCACCGGGATTGATTTGAATATTGTTGCGTCCGAGCGGCCACAGCATCTTACTGGGATGAGGAAAAGTCCATTTTAAGGACTCCCGGAACCAGCTTAATATCAAGAATATGATATTTATTAACAGACTGAACAGGAACAAATTTTTATCTTAACATCAGCTCACACACCCAATTGAGATTCCTTCGGGGGGCGTCGTAGCTCTCTTATTTAAAGCTTTTTTTTATACACTACAAATATATGTGGGATTATTAGCAGAAATCATACCATGTGTCATACTCACAGGGACAGTATGCTTGGAAATAATATTTCATATCTTCCATTGCATTCGTTATCTGTAGTGCACCAGCCACCCAATAGCAATAAGATTTGTGCTTTTGATAGACCTACTTTTAATGTCGCACCTTTCAAAATCAATTTTATAGTGAAACACAAATTATGTGTCTTACAATAATGTGTTTTTCAAGCTCTTTAATGATCAGATTGCTGTATTTATGTGAAACAATTCATTAAATTAGACTGTTTTCTTTGTGAAAATTCCAAATATGTGAAAATGTATTCTCGTAATATTTCGACTTTCATCTCATAATATTTCGACTATATTTTCGTAATATTTCGACTTTATTCTCGAAACATTTAGAGTTTAATCTCGTAATGTTTAGACTTTATTCTTAAAATATTTTGACTTTAATCTCGTAATATTTCAACTTTATTCTCGAAACATTTCGACTTTATTCTCGTAACATTTCGACTTTATTCTCGAAACATTTCGACTTTATTCTCGTAATATTTTGACTTTATTCTCGTAATATTTCAACTTTATTCTCGTAGTAGGCTTATTACGACTTTATTCTCGTAACATTTTGACTTTATTCTTGTCATTTCTACTTTATTCTCGAAATATTAAGACTTTACTCTCGTATTCTTAGATTTTTTTTTTTTTTTTTCAACGTGGCACTAAAACGGTGTCGTAATATTTACACCCACTGGATGACAAAACGTTTAAAAATTGCTTTACAGGAGGGGCCTTATCCATATCTCGGAACTGGAATTTCATATATATATTTTATTTTATTTGGGAAAGGACTCTTTTGATTTGGGCTGATTTGATTTGAGTTTTACATGGGCATGCAGTTTAGTTTTACATAATGGTGCATATCAGTTTCATCTTTGCACAGCTTATTTGGATTAATAATGTATCAGTTATAGTTTAATTCATTGTTACAGCTGATGGATGTCAGATAAGTAACATCCACAGTGACTGATTGACTACAGTTACAGGTTGACTGTAGCTGAAACTGAAACCGGAACCAGAGAAAGTAAGAGAACACGAGCAGTCGGGCCAGGATTGGGTGTCCATATCCAGTAAAGCGTATGGGTTTAAATAGGAACTGAAGCACTGGATGGGAGCCAGTGAAATAGTAGATCAACAGGTGACTTCACTGTAAAAAATCCAACTCACAAAAAGTTAGACTAATGATTATATTTTAGTTAACTGGACAATTAAATGCAAAAATATTGGCTTAACTAGTGAAAAGACGTTGGTTCAACAATCATTGGACCAACCTAGAATTAATTATAAATTCAATTTGTAAATGCAAGTTAACAAGCATACAAGGTTGGGTTGGAGGTTGGAGCATGCGCACTGTAACGACTATGAAATTGGCGCATGTGCAATGAATCGAACAGAATGAACACCGAACAGACAAAGGAGCCTCACCCTAACTGTGGTGGATATGGTGAATAGGCTAAAGTCCCAAAAAATCAGCGTACTCCTTTAACTTGCACTTATATTGCTCGTTTTGTTACATGTTTTGTGTTAACAACTTAAAATGTTAAACATAGAACATTTAAAGTATTTAGGACCGGTTGAATGAGATAGCACTTTGAAGATTTTTTCTTCTTCTGCCTACTCATTTATTTACTTTTTTTTAAGAATGAGGATGGCTAAAGTTACCAATGTGTTACTGCTGGTTTGAAATAAAATCTGGACCAAAATATCAAGCAATATCAACCTTGTGATGCTGTTTAAAAACACATTTTTAGTCCACTGAACGTACAATATTAAGTCAAGTGAAAAAAAGTTGAAAGTTATTTTCTTAGTTTTTTTTAACTATAAAAACTCAATCAGCTGAACAAAAGATCTTAAGTTGGGAGACATGTGACCTTACTCAGTGAATTGAGTTAAGTGAACTACTTTGTTTTAGAAGTTGAGTAAACCGTGCAGCTGTGCAGCAAATTGCCTTGTAATTTTAAGTTAAGTCAACTTTTATTTTTTTAAAGCGTTCAAACACAGCCTGTGGATTTAGCAAGTCCCTGTTTCTGTTTTTCTACATGATATCACAGTACTGTTTGACACGGTAAGCTTTTAAATTGTGTAAGCCACTGTTTGTAAACAAAAGCTGAATGTGAAGAGGATGCCATATAGTTCGCCCAATAGGAAGAATTGCAGTAAATGGATAACCTTGATACCTTGAGGCACTGAGATGTGGTTAACAGTTGAAGCTGCCCCAGCTGTTCTAGCAAAAAGCCATTACCCTTTACAACTTCTGCACTGCCACAGCTTCATAATAAAAAATATCCACAACACCAGTGATTACCCTCTAGCCCCTCCTCTTCCAGCTCGTTCCACAGGCCCAATTGTATGGACACAGTTCAGGGTCAGTCTATCCAAGCTATGTATTCAAAGTTACGCTAGCAAATCTCATCAACAAAGCAGTCTATACTGAGTACTGGTCATCGGATAAAGAGTCAAGCTGAGAAACCTTAAAAGGTTACAGGAGATCTCTCTTAAGCTAATTGCCTGTGAAGATCATATGATTTTTATTTTATTGGTTTTTATGTGTTCATTTTATTTTAGGATTTAATATCCATATGATAATTAGCTGTAATGAGTTAATGCAAACCTTTTTTACCTTAGTTAAACATTTGACCTGGCTACTTTGTCATCTAGTAAAATAATTTGTGTTTGTTGCTGCCATAATAATGGACAATTTCAGAAGTTTATGCATGTTTGTTCTCTTTTTATTCTTAACAGTAATATTAGTTATAGTGTAACATGTATTAATATTATTCTTGTAAATGGTTTCCAGCATTTCAGGATAAAATCAGAGCCGATCCTCCATATAAGAAAAATACACAAACATGTGTGTGTAATAAGCAGAGTGCACGTTCATTGTGGACCCCAAAAAAACTACTGTGCCATTGACTTGAGACCAGGTTTTTGTTGGTCAATGGCGCAGTCTATTTTAGTTGCCTCAAAATAGCAATACACCAGCAATGTGCCTGAACACACACCTCAGTTTTAGATCAGATCAGATCATGGGCGCAGAAATGGGCACAAATGCATTTGCTATTTAAACAATGTGGCGCAGGACATGAAAATGACAACTGCATCGGGCTAAAACTATGAAAAAACACTGCATTGCGCCGGGTGTATGATAGGGCCTGCTATTTCTCAAGCGGTTTCCGCAAGCACAATTCGAGATGGAGTGAAACACAGACAAATGCATTTCATTCATTCGTTAATAAACACTCATACCCCCCATCCCGACCAACACAGTTTTGCATAGGGCCCCATAGAAGTCTAGGATCATTTCTGAATAAAAGTCTTAAATTCTGCAAACACAGAGATGTGGATTCAGACAGCAATTAAATTACCATACCATATTGTCAAAAAACTAAATGTAATTTGGTGATAGAAGGAAAAACAATTTGGGTTTGGATTGGTGATAAATTCACAACTATCCCTCTTAATGTTAAAATGATATTTTGTCCCCATGATAAACAATTACCATCCAAACACCACAAAATTTAGTAAACTTATTTTTTAAGTATTGTACAGCATTTGGTTATCTAATTAGTATATTCATTATTTGTTTGACATAATTGGATGATGTTGGATACATTTGACCTTGTGGAAGTTGATGTTGGACTTTATGCTAACAGTTTACATGCTTAACAGCTTTATGCTGAGGTGAAACATGCTTCAATTCATGTTTGTAGTCCCCCATTTCTTCCTCTTAAAAGGTATAAAAGAACCAGAAAATAAAAGGTTTGCAAAACAAAACAAACAAAAAGCAAAAAACAAACAAACAAAACAACAACAACCCCCCCCCCCCCCCAAACAAAAAATAAACAAAAACAAAGCAAAATCTAAAAACATAAACAAAAGAACAAAACACAACAAAGTGTTATAACGAATCAGTCCAAATGAAGGCCTTGCGTTTTTAAAAACAGCAGGCATGGAGAGAACAAAAGTGACCAAATTTTCAATTGTGATGTTTACATGCATGACTGAGGCTATGTTGCTTTCCTGTGTTCATTGTTAGCTCTGTGTGTTTATGTTTGAAATGAATGGTTGACCAATGAAGCCAAGCTTTGTCTAATAATACAAACAAACTGAAATTGAAATTGAGGTGTTTTTTTCTTTCCATCTTTTGACAAACCCCACTTTCATGTGGCCTTGTGTGAACAGCATCATCTCATAGTCACTATGATAATTAAAGTTGCAGGCCTTTCTTCCTACACGCCTCCAAATTCTCTGTTGTACTAGCAATTTCATCTGACAGTTCTCCAAACAGACCAGATCCATTTTAAATGGGAACAATAATATGGAAAATAACTTCTATGTTGACTCACTCCTCTGTCATTCTCTCTCAGCATGTTTTCTTCAATGCAGGGCCATTAAGATACCACAGACTAGGATTAGGGGAAATGAAACATTGTCCAGAGCTGAAGGATTCCTGTGTGCCGAAGGGAGGACAGGCGGAGGGAGGGGTGTGAGATAGGATGATGAGGGGCAGACGTGGGGAAAGCGTGCTATCAAAGCTGAAGGAATGCAGAAGTAGACTGTTGCAGTCTGGAGTTCAGTCTGTCCTTTAAACACCTAATTACAACCAACAGACCAGAGACAGAGAGATACTCTCCATACGATGACCTCCACATGGCAGTTTGGACACCATTGCTGGAAACTTTCCCATCAGAAAGAAAAATCAGTAATAAGAGATCTTTAATATTGTTGTTGTTTCATCTAGCAAAGAGGTAACATGGAGATCATTTTGACAAGTGAATCATGTCATCAGTTCACTTGCTATTATGTCCTTTCATTTTGATAAGTTATTGTCAAATTTGCATTCTGTTTTTTTTCTAGTTGCATATGAAAACAAAATGTCCTTAAGAGAAAATGGTAAACTGTAAAATTATTTAGTTCTTTTCAGGTATGCAGTGGAACATGACTGAACAATTACTTTGAAGAGTTCAAAGACATAGTTCACTCAAAAATGAAAACAGTCATTAATCACTCTCTCTCATGTTGTTCCAAACCTGTTGGACCTTTGTTCACCTTCACATCTACCACTTTTGAATAAGGACATCTTTAAAATAGTCCATGTGACATCATTGGTTCAACCTTAATTTTTTGAAGCTACGCAAATAATTTTTCTGTGCAAAACAATTTATTCAACAATTTCTTCTATTTCCTGTCAGTCTTCATTGTGGTATTCTTGCTAACTAAAATGACAAAAATACAAAACAAAAGAAAACAAAAGACTGACAGGGAAGAGAAGAATTTTTTTTCTTTGAGCTTCATAAAATTAAGGTTGAACCATTGATGTCACATCGACTATTTTAACAATATCCTTACTACGTTTTTGGGCCTTGAATGTGTCAGTTGTGTTGCTGCCTATGCAAGGTCAAACAGCTCTCGGATTTCACTAAAAATATCTTAATTTGCGTTCTGAAGATGAAGGTCTTATGGAGTTTGGAATAACATGAGAATGAGTAATTAATGACAGAATTTAAATTTAAACAAGGCTGCATCACATTGCTAGTTTTACTTTATCTTAGTGCTGCGTTCGACACCATAGATCATGACATATTCATAGATCGATTACAAAACTATACAGGTATTCAAGGGCAGGCTCTAAGATGGTTTGGATCCTACCTGTCTGATTGCTACCACTTTGTTTATTTAAATGGGGAATCATCTCATTTATCACCAGTAAAATATGGAGTGCCACAAAGATCTGTCCTAGGTCCTCTGCTGTTTTCAATATACATGTTGTCCCTTGGTAATATTATTAGAAACTGTTATGCTGCTGATACTCAACTATATATCTCAACGAGACCAGATGAAACTTCTAAATTATCTAAGCTAACAGAGTGTTAAAAATGTAAAAGATTGGATGACCAATCATTTTCTCATATTAAATTTGGATAAGACAGAGATATTACTTATTGGACCAAAAAAAAAACTGTACACTGAATCTTGTAGATTACAGTTTGAAACTAGATGGATGCACTGTTACTTCCTCTACAGTCAAAAATCTGGGTGTTATATTAGACAGCAATTTCTCTTTTGAAAACCATATTTCTCATGTTACAAAAACAGCATTATTCCATCTAAGAAACATTGTCAAGCTATGAATCATGCTACCTGTTTCTGATGCAGAAAAGCTAGTTCATGCATTCATGACCTCTAGACAGGACTATTGTAATGCATTGCTAGGTGGTTGTCCTGCATCTTCAATAAACAAGCTACAGGTAGTCCAAAATGCAGCAGCTAAAGTCCTTACCAGGTCAAGAAAATATGATCATATTACCCCAATTTTACAGTCTCTGCACTGGCTACCTATTACGTTGCATAATAGTAACAAAATGGTTTTGCTCCTGCGTTCCTAACTAGCTTTCTACCACGCTACAATCCATCATGCTCCCTAAGGTCACAAAATGCTGGACTTTTGTAAGTTCCTAGGATAGCAAAGTCCACTTAAGGACATAAAGCTTTTTTGCATTTGCTCCCAAACTCTGGAATAGCCTTCCTGATAATGTTCGGGGTTCAGACACACTCTTCCTAATTAAATTTAGATTAAAAACACATCTCTTTCGCCAAGCATTCAAATAATGCATCTCTTGATTTGTGACTGCAGTTGTATCTGATCAAATGCGTATTATTATTCTTTAGCTTGGGTTAAATTAATTAATCTTACTTGGTTGGAACAGCAGCTACACTAATTATGTCTCTATTTTTATCTCTGTTTTGCAATGGGATTTACATCCGGTGGTAACTAGGATTTACACAAGCTCCAGTCTGAATCCAGAACACCTGAGAAGAGATGATGCTGACCCCTCAGAGGACCTCAGATGATGCTAACCCTGAAACAACATATGAACTACCAAATATTGGTAGTCATGTAATCTAATATCATAATTGCTGTTAATAGTGTTCATCGTCTGGTTGACTACGTCTTGTATTAATTTTTCCGAAAATATCTGCCATACAAACATAAACTGACAAGCAACTACTAAATATTGTAGAAACTTAATTTTCTGTAAATTTGCTTTGCAATGATTTGTATCGTAAAAAGCGCATACAAATAAAATTGAATTGAATTTTACTGTAATTACTGTATCATTTAAGTTTCAAAGCTTTTCAATTTTATTTCTTTGTTTTCCATGGTTGACAGAAAGAAACTCATACTGCTTTTGAACAACATGAGGATGAGTAAAAAAGAAAACTTTTCCTTTTCAAGTAAATTATTTCTCTAATGAGCTTATCAATGTAATCCTCATTTATTTATTTCAAATGCTAGTAAAATTCTTTAAATGGCCTCTTTACTGTGATTTTTTATTCTTGTTATTATTCTTGTTTTTATTCTTGTTCATACTTGATTGTATATACTATGATTAAGTGCTCTTTATTCCTTCATATGATCATCCATGTACTGACCTATTTTTTATTAAACATTTTTACAAATTCATGTTACATAGTGCCTTTTTCTTTTTCTTTGACACCCACAGACGCACTCATGCATATATGCATGTACAATAGCGTGATTGGAATATCGTCATCTGTCACAATCGTTATTTTGCTAAAATTTTGGGTTCATTTTTACAGGCTCCATAGTGTGAGCGAGAGCAACATTCAATAATTATTGATCTGTGGACATACAACTTTTACTGGAGCGCCCATTTAATCACAAAAGCTGATTTATTGTTGCCTTTCTGACAATCCCATTAAAATGCTGTCTAGCTAATCAAGTCTATTCACTCTCCTGGAGGACTAATCTTTTACAGGGCTGCCAGAACAAATCCCTGTGGTAACAGGATTGCCAGGGAGTGAGAAAGACTATTTATCTGCTTTACCCCATAAATGGAAGATTAAAGTTTACAAGAGTTTTGTGATTCCACACCTGATCCTAAGACAGTGTTTTATCCTGGTGAAATATACGGTCATTGTTCTGTTATAATTATTGTTTTGTCAATTATTGCCGGTTCACTACATAGAGGATTGAAGAATTGCACAACACATTTATAGACTGCCCAACTAACTTCTTGATTTGGTGTATTTCATATTTTTCTGTTAAAAAAGTGCATTCTCCAAGCTGATATAGAAGCCAAGGCCGGCATGTCTATTTTCTAAGAACAATGACAATCTGTACTCTAAAAAATGTTCTCCATAATTTAATTATGAACACCTGATAATACTGAATACATTTTCTAAAAAAGCTGTAAGCTAAAACGTCTGTTGACTTATTTTATCCTCCAAGTAAGATTGAATATACTTTCCTTAAATTGCATTTATAGAGTGCAGTCATTTGTTGTCTTTTGGAAATATTTTTCTATTCCGTCATGTTATTGAATTATGTGTGTTCAGACCATTATGCAGCCATACTTGTGTGGCTTAGTGACATGATGCATCGTTGACAGTAAGCCGTCTTTGTGGCCGTTCTTTGACCTTGGAGTGTTTGTTACAAAGCCTTTTGTGAGGGAATTGGTTTGAGGGCTTTTACGTTTGATCTGCAGTATTTGCGTTGTGATTTTTATGCTGTGCAGTGGTCTCTGTGATGGGTTAGGTGTGGCAAACTTCACTGCATGCGTATCTGGATCATATACATTCCAGAGTCATGCAGTTATCTGAACTATTTGGTTGGAGGCAGTGCAGGCTCAAATGTGGTTGTGTGGTTTTGGTCACTATACAGGTTTATAATTGTGCATGTGCATCTTGGTGGTTTTTAAGAGGCTCCGGTTTGAGGTCAAAACAAATTGATGCTCCTGTTTGAGATAAAAACAAATTGATTCCAGTGGAGGCACATAAGGTCCTAAAGCTTGCTATAATTAAATTTTACTTTTAAAGCCTTCAGGTTTCTCCTGCGTGGGTATATTTGAGGGGGAGCTTTGTTTTATGGGTTTTTCATTGTGTGTGGGGGGCTTCATCCGCTAAATGAATTGAGAACCCAGTTGAGAGTGACAATGAAACCCCGAAGATACTTTATGGCAGATTTTCACTTTAGACTTGTATTTGAGTCTTATTGATACAGATCGAACAAGGAGCATCTTAAATCTGTCAGTCTGTCAGCTTTACAAATCTATGAAAATGAAAATGTTTTGCATCTTAAAAACCTAGCTTGAAAAATGTGAATGGTTGAACCAAACCTGGTGGGGTTATGAAATCACTGGAGTGAGATATAGGTCTATAAATCCAACTGGATTATGTAGAGTGCGTACTGTATCTCACACTGGCTTTTATTCAGAGTCTATATCATTTTGTGCAGTGTTGGTGATTGCACCTTTGTGTTTCAGCCTCTCTGACCCACAATGCAATCTGATATGTCCATTGTTCTGATAAGCAGGCTCTATGGAGAGAGTTATTAAAGTAATTTGTAATATTGGCATTTTCCTACTGCCTCTAGCTGTGTTTATATTGCATTATTTTATCTGAGAAAACCTTTCCAGACAATTGTACGTGATAAAGGGTCTTCATATGTGCTTAGTGATCAATGCTTATTATAGGAAGAGCTATTGACTCTTTTCACATTGTCACCTGCTGGAAAGGTGATTGTTCCCCTTACATATGCATATTCTTCTGCTGACATTAGAGTTAAATAGTGGAAGATGATCATTAAATGTGGTGTTTCTTGTCTTACAGTGGCGCATGCAAATGCTGTCTCAAGGGCCACTGTGCTGACGTACTGCAACAAGCTCTTCATTAGAATGATATGCAGAAAAGCGGCCCTTCTATTGATCTCACTGGTATTATAGTTCCTCTCAATGCTTGGATCTCATCTCCGGTGAAGCGTATCGTCAGCTGGCTGGTATTGTTACACAAAGGCAGTGTAACATGAGCCTGCTGTCTGGACAGAAAACCGTCAGCGAGAACCATCCCTGTACTCATTTTACCATTTTATATTTGTTTCTTTTGTTTCTCACGGATCATTGGATTGTTCATGATCTTAAAACGAAACATTCTTTTCAATCGGTGCTTGCATAGAAGCTCAAGTCTTGTACAATTGAAGTACATATACCTTTCGATTTACAGCATCGGTTGCAGGCTCTTGCTCCATTTACTTTCACTGCTTTGCTCTAAAAGATTGTCAATCTGGGAATGGCTGCTGCCGATGGAGTGCCAGTAAAGTCTTGTCGATTTCATAAAAAACGGGGACAGATGTTTGTCATTACCCTTATTGATAAGAGCATGGTCAATAGTGTGATTTATTCAGGAGGCTCAGGCTAAGCTTTAGTCACAAGTTTTACAGTGACTTGATCAATAGCACACAATGAACAAGTACAAGAGTAGCACACATGAATGCAAGAGTGTAAGCAAAGGGTTTTGGTGTGTTTACATTCAGGGCCGATAACAGAGCTGCCTGAGATACATTAGTAATAATGTGATGGTTGCATAAGTTATAGTCAAGGAATAACTTACTATTGGTATATTATGAATTTGAAATGCTTCTATCTTTCTGAAATAACCAATAAATGAAAGTGCAATAGGATTATTCTATAAGATAAATTCTATAAGAATAGCGTGGTACATAAGAAAGGGATTTTGCTTGATACAGTCTAGTTTGTCAAAGCCTTTAGTCCAAAAGTAGACGTCACTATGTTAAAGAAGATGGATCTATTACACAATTTGTGACAGTGAAAATTGCAAGTGCCCCTCACCGCAGGCCCAAAGCTTGTCAGAACCTGTGCTGCCAGATCCAAAAATAGAGCCTCAAGGCAATTAAAGTTGTAGGTCAGGCATAATGGATTTAGTACATTATGAGTATAATATTCTCTAGATATTATGCAAAACTCAGTGTTCAAGTCACTGAGAGTTCAAGGCCATCCTTAGATGTTTGAAAACGTGTTTCTGACATTATCTGACTTTTTTTTTATAAGTATATGCATACACCAATTAAAAGGAAGAATTTAATTCTTCTTATTCAGCAAGGTTGCAATAAATTGTTTAGAAGTGACAGTAGACTGTTAAAAAAAGCTATCGCAAATAAATGCTGTTCTTTTGAACTTTATAATCTGAAAAAAGTATCAAAAAAATGTATCATCTGTTTTCAGAATTCATACAGTAGTAATTTAAAAAAAAATCTTAAACAGCAAATAAGCATATTAATATGATTTCTGAATGACTGAAGATTGAAGAAAATAGAAAAGAAAATAGTTATTTAAAATTTTTATAATATTTCACAATATTAAGTTTTAACTGTATTTTGAGCCATGGTGAGCATATACATACAAAAAATATACATACAAATGTGATATGTATGTATGGGCCTTTAAATGATTTTGAAATAGAGTAATGACATCTTTGTCCCCATGAACAATGACTGTTTGCTCTTAAGCAAATGTCTAGCGCTCATTGTTGCGTGGGGGTGGCAGCACAGCCATCTGTTTGTCTGATCAGCTCGTTTCTGGTTCCCTGGACCAGTCTGACCAGAGAGACGCACATTCCTCTGACTGATATAGAGCCTGAAGATGCTGCGGCTCTGGGTTCCAGTGCAAATACAATTACAGCAGCCTTACAATGTCAGGGCAGACACGACCCTGACAGCGGCTAAAGAATGAGCAGTTTAGAGATTGAATTATCCTGCTGCAGCACCGCTGCCTGTCTGGGGCGTGAGGGATGATATAGAGCTGTCTAGAGCTACATCTAATTTTCTCTCTCTCTCTCACTCTTGTCTTTTTATATATAGGCTATATGTGTTGTGAAATATCTGACATCTTTAATGTAAAATAAAGGGACAAAAGTAAAAATGCTTTCATCCTTTACTAACCCTAATGTTGTTCCAAACCTGTATTCTACTTTTTTATTTCTTTTTGTGGAACAGAAGCTAATTCTATGGAACAACAGTTCACAGTGCCTTTGGCTGTCAAAAACACCAAAAAAGATTTCATTTTATTTCCTCAGTGCTATAGTAGAGCTTAATTCCAATTGTAAGAATTGTAATTTTACAGGCCAATTTCCAATTTATTATTATTTTTTTTTATTGAATTAGATTTTTTCAATACTGTTCAAAAATGTGGTGCCCGTAAGATTGTTTAAATGTTTTTTAAAGGCTGTGTTTATTTAACCCGAAAAACCTTTAAAATGTCATTTGTCTGTTTAAGCTTCAATATATGTAGACATACTAATTTCACAGTATCTCTCGAGTTGTGTAAACTTTCATTCATTTTAAAAAGCAATTACTGTGATATTATTTGAGACAAGGCCAATGCCAGGAAACACCGTGTTGTGCTGAATCTAGTGCTAATGAATTTGCACCTCAACACTGACAAAGAAATCAATGGACATTTTCTCTTTACTGTCATATTCAAAACTTATGCTTGCAGTAAGAACCTTCTCCCATCCTCTGACTGCTCTCTAGTCTGTCCTTTACCTCATTTTCATTCTCTGAAGTCACTTTCACAGTTTAATTAATATTCCTGTAATGGCTCTTATAATCTTTGCAGTGTAGCACATATGTGCCATAGAGTCGGTCATGTAATAGAGGCTTAAATTACCTATTAATTCATGTGGCTGAAGGATAAAGGGACGAACCAAATGGCTATAGATCATAACAAGCCCTTATGTAGAACAGTCCTACAGATGGACTGCTGCAGGATCTAACGGTGTTAGATCTGTAATCGGGGAGGAGGGTTTGCAGTTCATAAATGAAAATCATTCAGACAGTTTAACCTTGAAACAGCATTGTCATGTGCAAAAAACAGCATTAATTGGTGCCTAAATCGCTGAAAAAAGATTGGGAGACGTTGTATGGTGAAAGACTGGTCTTTTTATATGAGCTAACGTGCCATTGTGAGTAATGCATTTGCTTGAGGGACTGCAATATTGACCGTAGATAATTTGGCAATGTATCAGCCTGTCTCATAATACTGGACTCACAAGGCCTCACAGTAGATTTCTAGTCTGATCACCAAAGCTTTATATTGATGTCCTACTGGTGAAGATAACCTTGGCTTAACATTTGCTTAGATTTTATGTACAGAATCAGTATAAATATATAGAGTGGAGTGAAAAACTGAAGCCACTTATATATTTTATTTTAATTTTAAATATATTTTTTTAAATGTTGTAGTATTTGATTTTACTCTTTGTATATTTATTTTATTTTATTTTAATAGAAATCAGATATTATTTTGTATTTGATTTTACTCTTAATATAGCTCTTACTCTTATTTTGTTTTTTCTTATTTTATTTTATTTAAATTCAGTGCTGCAGTATTTTATTTTACTAAAATTTGGTTGTTATTTTTTATTTTAATATAATAAATTAATTATACATTATTTGTGAATACAAAGTTTTGTTATATTTGATTTTACTCCCAAATTGTACACTTACTATTTTATTTTATTTTATTTTATTTTATTTTATTTTATTTTATTTTATTTTATTTTATTTTATTTTATTTTACATGTTGTAGAATTAGATTTTACTCTTAAGTTTTACTCTTATCTTATTTTGTAATTTTATTTTTAATTGAATAATTATTTTATTTTGTTGTATATAAATTCAGAATGTTGTAGTATCTGATTTTACTTAAATTTTATTCTTACAATTTTATTTTATTTTAAAATGATAAATGAATTGTACATGTAAAAAGAAAAAGTTTTGTAATATTTTATTTTACTCCCAAATGTTGCACTTACAATTTTATTTTATTTTATTTTAAATGAATTTCAGAATTGTATTTGATTTTACTCTTAAATATTTATTTTTTACATGATATCACTTTGTTTATCATCTGGATTTTAAAACTCAGCTATTATCGGTGTGGTTTCGGACTTCCCATTTAAAAACCCAAGAAATTAATTATCAAACAAACATATTAGTACTTCTATACATTTACTAAAGATTTTAAGCAATCCATTTTTTGTTTACTTCCAGCCAAGATGGCAATGAAACATTTTTCTAAATAGAGACCTTGGTAGTTAATGACTAAGATATTTTTCCCAGTTGTCTGAGCTTAGGACAGTACTGTAACCCAGTGATGGCACTTAAGGGAGCCGATGAAGAGATCTGGGAGCACTAATAGATTCTGCGCTGTGCCAAAATGGATCCTGTCTCCTCCCAGGCCGCTGTGTTGTCACTGTATTTGTGGATCAAATAAATTATGGATGGATAGCTGATCAGGAACTCAATTACAGGCAGATTACTGAGGAAGGCAGACACCAGGAGACTGACGGCCTGATTGAATTAGCACCCTCACACACTTCAGACTCGGCCCTCCTTCCAAGACCACATGGGGATCCCAAATGCCTCAGGCTGTTTCTGCCCACCTCTTATGTTCCTTCCAGCACTCTTAAGATGCAGTTTCTGGGTTATAAGGACATTTCTTGGATTGATTATCAGGTCTTTTGGACAAGGTTTTCTTTTATTATATTATATGTGCTTATTCCGATATTTTGAAGCACAATTGCTTTGAATGGCCTGTATGCAGTGTATCTGTACATGGAAGGATCTAATCCGATACGCCATGTATTCAGAGGCATTAATGTTTTTTGGTGTGTTAATATGGAGCTGCTGTGCTGTATACGTCTATGGATATGTTTACATCCATTTATGTGCACAGACCTTGACACATCTGTTGAATATGTCTGTAGCAGCTGCTTCCATCCGAGCTTCAATAGGAGCAACAATCAGCCAATGTGGGCTGAAAATATATGTGCATAAATATGGGCATTTATAGGAATCTCATTCATGTAACATGATACGTTGAATTGGAATCTTGCCTCCGAAGGAAAGAAGCTATTACAAAGCTCCGGATAGAGAGCTAGAGGGTGAATTGGGTGCATTTATCTTTTCCCACTGGTCAGCAATTGAAAGGGGAAAAAAAGTGAAAAAAAAGCTTGCTGATGCGAAGAAACACCTTTATTGAACAGATCAATTTGCTTCAGTCATCAGACACTTTTTTTTCTAAACTGTTCTATATCCATCTTTTTGCACCTCAGGTCAGAAATCCATTTGTATTTGACTATTTCACATATAACGAGACTAATTGAATTTAACTTTTCGATTAGCAGAAAGTAACATGAAATAACAATAAACAATACATTACAGCATTTATTAATCTTGGTTTAATGATAATTTCTACAAATAAATCAACATTTTAACATTATTAAATTGTATATATTAGTTAATGTAATGAACTACTGAGAAAAAGTATCTTTTTTTAGTAAATACTGTAAAAATAAGTTAATATAAACTAGTTTTGTTAATCATTGTTAACCATCATTTATTTTTCAAGTACTTATTTAATCATTATTTTAGCTTTTAATGTTTTGTGTGGTTCTTAAAATGCATTTCAAATATATACAAATATATTTAAAAAATATTTAAAATAGAAAATCTGCAAGCATAATAATGACTATATTATAATTGTAACTGTATTATAACTATAATTTATTACCAAAATGTCATCAACATCCCTACTAAATACCTACAACTCATTTATCCTCATTTGAATTGTACTACTTGTCCTATTTATATATATATATATATATATATATATATATATATATATATATATATATATATATATATATATATATATGTCTCTCTCTCTCTCTCTCTCTATCTGTAAGGAGTCAAGTCTATGTATATATATATATATGCCATTATTTAAACTGCAAACAAAATCCTGAATGAGGACACCTGTTTGTGGCTTCATTGTCATTGGAGATACTAACATAGCTGAACAAGAGACTTTTGTTGCTGCTCTGTTGTGTCTGTTTTTCTGGAATATTCTGAGACTTTCCTGAGTGTTTCTTTGCTTGGTCTTGATCAGATGCAGTCTATGGCATACTGCTCTGATACATATACACATTTATTGATAGACTATTAAAAAACACGCTGATTTCAGCTTTACTGACAGCCTTGGGCAAACAGGCACCAGCAATATGGCTCACCACCACAGTTTTCCATGCAGTGTGGGTGGGTTGTATGTATCACACTGTCTCCGTCTCTCACTCCAGACGCCATTCTGGCTCCATCAGCCCCCCCAATGTTTCAGCCTGTTCAATTTATTGCAGCTTCAGGCTCTCTGTTAGAGCACCAAACCTTCACCCAGCTAGATATATACTGTACTCATGTCAATCAAAATTGTCACATAGCCGAATATTTTCAGCCGTGCGTGCTTCAGGCATTGATCACTGCTGTTTAATGCTGTGCATCCGATAAACCACCTGACAGATAATTTTTTTTTTTTTTTTTTTTTTACAAACCAAATCATCTCTGATCAATACGTCAAATGAGTCGCTGGTCGAAAACTATCAATCACAGAGGAGCAGAAAGGAAATCAACAGTGCTGCCTTTATGTCTTTTAAAGCCAATGTAAACAAAGTAAGCACCTCGAATGGTAAACAGTCACTTTTTTTGTTTGTCAAGTGCAATGACATTGATCGGATGAGTGGCAACTGTTAACTTCATGAATCATGCAAGTGAGAATCGGCTGGTATTGTGTATGTGAGCTGGAATGTGTCCATCTCTCTGTCCGTGACTCATCTGTGCCAAATCAGAGCTGCCGCTATATATAGAGTTCCTGACATCAGGCTGTGTTGAGGGAAGAGTTGGTGGAAACGTTATCCCGACACAACGGGTCTGGCGAGGTTTGAATAGACAGAGGAGCTCAAGTGACACAGAGTTGCAGACCGAAAGTTATTGTTCACATGTTGCCTATAGGAAAAAAAAATAAAAAATTGGAATGTTTATACTTCATGTTTTGTTGAGATTTCGCATTTGTGACTGTTTCAGATATGTTACCATAAAATTAGGAATAAGTCTTTAGGCCATTCATATTTTATTTTTTATTATATTATTTTATCTAATGACCGGAGGTATTTTAATTTTTTCCATTTTAATTTCCATTTTAAAGTTTTAGTAATTTTTACGTGTTTTCATACCATTAATAAGTCTTTATGCCATTAATATTTGATTTGATTTGATTTCATTTCATTTTGCCTAATGACCAGTAGTATTTTTTAATTTCTATTTTCATTTTAAAGTTTTAGTCATTTTGATGTGTTTGTTTTTTAACGTCTACATGGTTTTTATAAATTTTTCTTTCAGTTTTAGCTTTAGTTATTGTAGTTCAAGTTGCAAAAAGTAAATCACAATGAGAAATGTTGAAAAAATAAGTTTTTTTTAAATATATTTATTTGTATTTAATAATAATAATAATAATTATTATTATTATTATATTTTTTTTTTTTGTTAACTATAATAACCTGGGTAATATCCAAATAACTAATTTCTGTATGACATTTAAATTGTTAGGTGACTTAAAGGTAAGGTAAAAAAGCTCTGACATGTAATTATGTGAACCAACACAAAAGTGAGTTATTTTTAATACACACACAATCACAGTCTTGTTCTGCAACACATGAATGGCAAAAATGTGAGTGGTTAGCCACAGTAACCAGAGTTCCCCCTTGCAGTTAGTGGATTAACCCTCTGTCTTTAATTAGAGCTCTAAAGCACTCTCATCTGACTCCATTTGCAGCCTCAGAAATGCATTGGCACTCTAACCAAAGAAATGTAAAACCACACACTTCCCCTGAATCTTTGCAGGTATATTTTGCAATTCTTTTTCTATAAGCTGGTTTCAACACAGCTCTATTAACAATGTGAATAGTATGTCATGTCATAACTCACTTATTTTATTTTATTTTATTTATTTAATGTTTGCAGTAGCAGGGAATCTTCTTCTAGGCTGCTCCAGTCTAAACTAGTCTGAGCATGCATATATTGTGTTTGGAATGGCATTAAAATCTAAATTCATCATAGGTGACCTTTTGTATGCACAACGGCCTGCTTGTGCTGCTCTAAACGCCATGCCTGCATTAGATAGAAAGTTCATGTTTCTCTGTGGGCTGTGTCACATGTTCCCAGCCAGATTAGCAGCCTTGCCTGGACGTGACTGGGCGTCTGTGGGGAAAGAAGGCATAAAAATGGAGCCCAGTTGCTTCTACTGCTTCACACGGAAATGAATTCCATCCCCGCTATTGCAGAACCTTCAGTGATGTGAAACTTGATTATACACAGACCAACCAATAACAGAATGTTATTGGCAATGTACTTTCATATTGTCATTGATTTAGTCAAATTTGTTTTCATGTTGATTGTACAGCTCAGATTATCAGTTAATGATTATGTTTGAGTTCATACTGTAATCTAGACTTTGGTATCTTGTCAAATTTGAGGAGTTTGTGACATTTGTTTAGCTCACTTTTGAAACTTTTTGTAAGATTTCATGGTTCTTTTTCTCAGGAGCCTCTGTTTAATCCCATTGCTTTCTTTGGGATACTGAGTAGAAATTGAGATATTAAAGAGATTGATGATAGAATATCGGCATTGAAAGGCAGGAATTAACAAAAACAACAAAAAAACATTCAGCTAGTGTCTTTATCTCTGTATTGCTTTCTGTCTTCCTCCATTGACTCAAGACTCCATCTGTGTGGAAGCGCAGCACATAAAAAGCTGAAAAATGTATTTTATGTGGAGCCAAAGTGCTGGATTTAACCCCTCCGTACTGATCCCTCAGGCTGCTGCTTAATTCTCCAATTTTCAGCTGTTAGAGATAGAATAAGAATAATAAACATCTGAAACACCCAGTAATAATCCATCTGACCCACTCCCCTCCTCTTTATGGACACCGAGGCCAGGCTAGAGTTTCAGTCCATCCTAATCTCTGCTGAAGACTCTGCACTCGCCTGGCCGGCTAATGAAACCATATCACCAAACTTGAGCAGCCTGGGACTGATTATCACCACTTTCATGCCCATTCATGCACATTGCACCCCCCCACTCCCCCCCCCAAAAAATCTTGTCACGCACACATTATGAACTCTGAGATAAGATTAAATAATTTGTTCTCCAGCCTCATTCAGTTCAAACTGAATCCTTTGTATGGATTTATTTATCTCCTTATGGAATTCAAAGTAACCCAGTATATTTGTCAAATCAAACGTGTTCTTAAAAAATTGTCCAGACACACTTTATTATCATGTCATGCTATTGATTATAAATACCAAACCAAATATATTGCTTTTAGCTTTTTATGTTTTGTGTATGTTCCTGACATTTTTCCAATCATACCTTGTGTAAGGCTTTTTTTTTATGATTGACGTATTTTGTATTTGTTCAGCTATGATAGAGAATGACCACTTGTCTTCTGGAGTGCCATTCTCTCTGGCTCTAAAATGGCATTGTCTAATTATAGACTCATTTTATTTTAGGTGGTTGCTGGAAAAAAAAGCATGACAATTTTTCCTCTGTCAGGCATGTGTACCACTCAGCAGTGTACAGCTGTCACCTAAAATGAGACCTGAAAATTAGCTCATTAAACAGAATAGTGCAGCAATAGCAGATACACACACACATGCACTTTATATATATATCTCAACAGCTTTGGGTTGGTAAGATATTTTATGTTTTTGAAAAAAGTCTCAAATGCTCACAAAGCCGCATTTATTTAAGTAAAACAGTGTTATATTATTAGAATTTTAAATGATTATTTTCTATCTCAAAATATTTTTTCATTTAATTTATTTCTGTGATCCAGTGCTGAATTTTTAGCATCCATTACTCCAGCTGTCAGTGTCACATGATCCTTTAGAAATCGTTCTTATATGCTGATTTGAATAAGAAGATTTAGTCTTATTATCAATGCTAAAATTCAAACGGATTTTAACTTAAACGATTAAATGTTTTTAGTAGAAACCCTGATAATTTTTTTTCAGGATTCATTGATGAATAGAAAGTTCAAAAGAACAGCATTTATTTGAAACAGAAATCTTAAAAATGTCTTTGTTGTCACATTTGACAATTGAAATCTTTTCTGAATAAAACATATCTTACTGACCCCAACCTTTAGTATAAATTAATAAAACGTTTTTTTTCTTATTCCTGTATTTAGAAATTACTGGGAAAGTCATGGACACTTATTGGTAATAAGGCATGGGATTCCTGTTACATAGATGAGCGCAGCCTATTTTAGCTTAAAACTGAAAATCACCAGCATTTCATCTTCATTAAAGGGTATGCTGGAGTAATCCTGTTCTTTTGCTCGCTTAATGAGTACCAGCGGGGGACGACTGCAAGGCTTGCAGCTTCTCATTGAACCAAATTACTTATTACCCTGATTCATCACTGGACTGTCATTTGTGCACCTGAACCCCCTGCACTGTACAGGCAGAAGACGGCAAAGCTGCTAAAAACTGGTATGACCTCTAACAATAAGGTCAGATTGAGATTTTCAGCATTTTATGTTATTAGCGTTGTTTCTCGTCCTTTGTGTTTATTTTGGACTCCTGCATTAAGTAAGCTCAGCTGCTCGGTTCTTTAGTGTTTATAATCTAATATGCTCAAGATATCATGGGGTCAGTAGACATGTGGTGTTTGAGGTTGTGCTGGGTGGTGAATTGTACACGCATGAGGTTGATTTTATGAGTGACACCTGTCAAACTCACTCTTTCCCACTCTGTCCCTCTGAAGTAAGACTGCTTTGTGGTCATTAGTGCTGCACTCAGCAGGCTTGCAGTAGCCAGACTGCTTGCCTCAGCATTAATGGTTAATTTTTTTCTCTTCTTGTGGGCGATAGAGTGATGGGCCTGCATCCTCACAAGGGCCTGCCAATCTGTTCCCATACAGCCACTATCATCTCCCAATTATAGTCAGCCTGGGAAGAAAACTGCACCATTAATAGATACTGATGCACAGTTAAATGACGTTTCCGCAGGTTGTATTTAGCTTTCCACTTTTTAAATGGTTGCTTGCGCCCTTTTGTGCTACAAAGAGTTGAAATAAAAGGATGAAAATGGGCAGCTACCATTTCACCCCATGCTTTGTGCTGAGCTACAGTGATTTCCACTGGAGCACCACTAAGAATAGTACCGGTTAAGGCTTTTTGTGAGGAAGTTTCTTTTGATGGGGGGTGGTGCTGAATGGCAGCATTTGGGATAAAAGACCTTTGTTGGACAAAGGATAGTTTTATAGATGCTGATGGAGCAAGTTGCTGTGTAGAGTTGACTTGGTTACTGGTTGCATGGTGGGCTCTTTTCCATAGAGGGGTGTTGAACTCTTGCTTTTTTCCCCTTTTTCTTGAAAACCTTCCCACTTCCCCCTGTTTTTAAACATTGATGTCTGCATGCTTTCTGGTTTTTAGGTGTATTTCAAATGAGATTCACCCCCAGTGCAATGTGACGTGTTAGATTTGGATGCAACGGATTTGGGTGCACATGGCTGAACACAGCACTCTAAAAACAGATCGTCAGCTGTGCAGAAAAGCTCCATACACAACCTCGCACACTCTTTACACTCCTCGCAAATTGCTGAGGAGCTCCAAAAATAAAGGCATAGGACTCTCCAGTCCACCTGTGAAAATGTGGGAGTCTGTATAGAATGTAGGTTCCATTACTTCAGACCCCTCCAATGCTAATATGCTAAATGGTCAGTGTGGCAGCTGCAGTCATATCATGTGTTCACACACAAACATTTGAACTGACACATTATGCTAAACTGATTTGTAATGTTAAAATGAAATTCATTATGGTATTGAGTGGATCATTCAGCATTTTCTTATATGTTGAAATAGGTACAAAAGCAGAGCTGAATTGTTGAGCATGTCAAACTGGACTTTGGTGTCAATAAAATGTTCCTGTAGCGGTCATGACCTTTGCTGACGCAAGTTCAGTTAACAACTACAGAAATGAGAGTTAGTGATTGCCTGGAAATTTCTACAAAACTGAGGCATAAATGATACAATTTGGTAATACAAAACTTGCCATATAAAAGTTAAGAGTATATTTAAGAGCTACAAATATGAGAGTGATCTAAAATTGTCTAGAAAAGTATTTTTGGACTCACTTCAAGTTGAATTTAGTACTGACTTGAGACATAAATTCTGCATTTTCATAATTAATTATATATATATAGAATTGTGAAAGTCCACTTAGCAACTACAAAGTAATCAGTCAATTAAAAAAATGTCTAGAAATTTCCACTAATTTGGACTGTGTTTCCCAACATTGTGGACTCAAAAGGAACTACGATCTATTTAGGCTTATGAAACTTTTGGGAAATGCAGCTCTGAGGTGCAAGTTATTTTAATGACAAATGTTTAAGACTATCATTCAAATGTTTGTGGTCAGTATGATTTTTTTTTTATGTATTTGAGTCAATCATGCTCACCCAGTCTGCATTTATTTGATATGAGTGTGAGATGTGGTTACAATGTAACCTTTTTAATATATATTTTTAATAATATTTTTCTACACAATTAATTCCTATTTTTGCTAACTGGAATTTTCCGCAGACAATAATCCAGTCTTCATTGTCACATGAGCCTTAAAAAATCATTCTAATATGCTGATTTGTTGCTCATGAAACATTTCATATTACTATGAAAACAGTTATTCTGCGTCTCTGTGGATTTTCTAAAAGTTCAGAATTCAAAAGAATAACATTAGTTTTAAACAGAAATCTTTTGCAACATTATGAATGTATCTGCTGTCACCTGATCAATTCAATGCATCCTTCCTAAATAAATAGTTTATATAAATAGAGACTACATTTTAAACGATAGTCCAGTATGTTTATAACTATATAAATGAGAGTCTGTGATGTTGAATTGTCTAGAAATGTCATGTTGGATTTACTTAAAGTTTGAATTGAAGTTCCATACTGGTTTGAGACATATGTGATGTTTGATAATAAGATGTTTACCATATATCAAGCATTGGCCAGTATTTTAGAGTCAGCAGTAATTTGACCATTTTCAACCAAAATAAACATCTTTACGCTAATTCCCTCAGGGACTAGCCTAGCTCAGCCTCTGCCTTTCCCTCCACCACAACTAGCCTTCTCTCTCTCTCTCTGTTTCTCTCTCTCAGAAAAATAATACAAGCCTGCACTCCAAGCATGATTGGTCAGCTGCCCCCACACCATAGTCCTCCTCTCATTCTCTCTTTCGCTCTCTTTGCTTAAATAGTTTTAACAAAAAATAGAGAGAGAGAGAGAGAGAGAGAGGGAGGGAGGGAGGGAGGGAGGGAGGGAGGGAGGGAGGGAGGGAGGGAGGGGGATGGGGAAAGCTGGGGGAGGGTAATTGTGTGTGGGTGCTCTGTTGTTACTGGTTGGGAGGGAAAGAGAGAAGGATAGAGAGACAGACAGAGAGAGAGAGTTGAGTTGTGTCCCATATGTGGTAAAAAGCATAGTACTGCACACACAAGCCTGTCTGCTCCAGGGATTATGCTTTTGAATCTGATGTTGAAAACGCAGGCATGAGTAGGTGAGTCTACTTTACTATTAAACTGGACACATTGCTGCTGCTGCTGGTGGTGTTCTTGTCTGAAGCTGTAAATGATTAAAAGTCTTAACTCTGCATTGCACTGTCCTCTACTTCTCCTGATAGCGTGCACTCGTCTTCTCTCTGTTTCATGGCATTCTCCCTCCTTTAATGTGAAACAGCCTCTTCTGCATTCCCCACACTGCATGCAGGTGTCGGTTTGTAAGCGTATGGCTCTGCATGTGTATGCATGTGTTGCATATATAGATGTGTCAGCCTTCATTCTAGGCAAGTTTAGAGGTTGTTGGTTTAGCAGAGTTTTTCGGTCATTGAGCAAATGTAAAATGATCCATGTTTGAGTTTAAATTCTTCCAAAAGCACCATCCTGGAATGAAGATTTGTTTTTCTATCCTTAGCTGATATGTGTCTCAATTCTGATAGTTTTAGTTTTACACAGTTTGTAATTTTTATCATTAAACCAGAGGTTATATGAACATAAAAATATTCTATATTAAGTAGAGTGTCACACAATATCTCATTTTTATCATGAAGTCAGCATGAACTGTAAGAAAATATCTACAGAAAATATATACATTATTAACTGAAGTTTAACAGCAGTTACGTGAACTGTAAGTGTACATAAACTTAAAATATACTATATTACATCGTTCTTTAGTATATTTTTGTTCACTAATTTATTGTTAACCTGACCAGATTAGGTTCTTTAAAAAACTGATACTTGTGTGATTAAAAAAAAATGACACATAAACAAACATAAATTCTGTAAATTAAATTTGTTTGTATCATTATTTAATGTCTAATTTTGTAATGAATGGTGTGCCAGTTGCAATTTCATTTCCTGAAAGCAGAGCTGGAAACCACACTGTTTGACTAGCATTATTATGTAATATTTTTCATTCATGTGTGAGCTTTCCTACATGCTCACTTGAGAAGAAACAACGTTCTCCTTTGAAGTACACAAAGCAGATTGTTCATGCTGCGTTTTGTAATGAACTAAATTCACTTGATATTGAATTTGTATTATTTATTATTATTATTTAAAAATGTTGTATCTTTGCATTTTAATTTCTAAGACTATTTATATATATATATATATATATATATATATATATATATATATATACTGTATATATACTGTTTTAAAACCCATGTGATAGTATGGAAATCCATATGGGATATATATATATATATATATGTGTGTGTGTGTGTGTGTGTGTGTGTATATATATATATATATTTTTAGGAATTTTTAATTTTCATTCTTTTTGTGGTTGCCAATATAGGCTAGTTGTTCTTTTTGCATGTGTCATAGAAAAAGAGAGAGAGATAATTGAACCAGGAGAGTGTGTGGCTAGGGATGAAATGAGCTTAATTTTGTGAAAGCATGCTCTCTGCTGCTGTTATGAGGCAGGGAGAACGGCTATGGTATGCATGGTGCTTTTTGTCAGGGAGATTTAGAAAGCCCTCTTTAGAAGCTGCACATAGCCATACAATCAGCTTAACGTCTGTGTGCAGGCTCTTAATGAATACCCCGTGTATGTTCAGCCCACAGTTAGAGTGCCTGTTTCACTCCTGTATAAAATTGAGATGATGCCTTTGAGGTTCTTGATTGTTAGTTGTATGTCATTTATTCACATTTATGCATCATAAACTTGATGTTTACATGTAAACAATTGTGTATGAGTATATGATTCACCCCTGCTGATCACTGCTGCTCCTCTTTTTTTCCCCCAGAAACACGTTTTTTTAGAGTCCCAATGTGAATACCGGCAAGCGATGGACTACAGTCGTATAGACGCTAACCTGGGTTTCCCCGCAGAACTGTTACCGTAATCGAGACCAGATCCGCAGAATGCTGAGTCCCATTGTTCCCTATAGTAAGTTAAACATTTTTGACATCAAGCTACAGATAATGCAATAAATAACTTATTGTCAACTCATGACTAGTCAAAAATTCCCCTACGGCTACTTGTTTAGTTTGTTGGTAAACCAGTTTGAACAATGGTGCATTTTAAAAAAAATCAATTCCCTAGTCTCCTCTTCACAATGATTTAAGCCACATTATTTTTAGGTCTATGTCATGGCAGGTATGAGAGGTGTGGGGGGTGAGCTAATGGCTCTACCATCATGATGAGATGATGACACTGCCAGTGTCCAGCTTAATCACACAGTTACTTCCTCTATCTCTGTCCTTTTCTGAATCTCTTTCTGTCTCTTCTTTTCTGCCTCTGTTTCTCCATTTCTCTTCCCCCTCCTCACTGCTCCTAATAACTGACGTGTCCAGTTTTAGCCCCCATTCCTAACCTCCCTGCCATGCTTCATTTGAGCTCCGCTCTGGCCCTCTCCAAAACAGCATTGTTTGTAGGCCAGCATGGGGTTTCTTCCCCCAGTTCTGCCTGAAGAGATGCTTTTTTTCTCCACTCTTTAGCTCTTCTTCTCTGTGCTTTATAGGCATGACAGTTACATGAAAAGAGGGAGGGAAATCAAACTAAAGGACCAAGGCACCTCTATTTGAGATGTAATCATGTATTAATGAGTCGCCGGCTTGAATATCTTTAAGCTGGCATGCTAGGTTATTGCATCAACCAATTACCATTGATGTCTAATATGTATAATTCCATTTAGTGAGGCATTCAGAGGACCTTTGTCAGATGTGCCAATGGAATTAATTTTTGTTTGTTTTGATAAATTCCTCTTGTCATGCAAACTGAATTCTGTGAATGCGATTTAGAAAAAAAATGGTTTGATGAGGGGAAGAGGTTTTATAATCAATACGAATGATTATTCCACATTTCCATAGAAGCTAATTAGTTAATCCTCAGAATGTGCACACCAAGAAACATTTTATATTTAAATTTAAATGACAGTTTATGACTAGATGTACCATTTTAGTTTATGGGTTGTAAATTCTTGAAGATCAGTTGTTTAAAAGCCACATTCTTACCTTGATGCAGTAACAATGTACCTTTACTTTTCAATGTTTTCTTTATTATATATATTCCTTCAGTATATATTGTAATTTTTAATATTCAGTTTATTTGATGTATCAAACTCCAAAGTAAAATAAACAATAAAATCAAATATAAATTTAAAATGTTATATTTAACAATGCATCAAAAGTTTGGGGTCAGTAATTTTTTAAGATACCTTTTTTTAATACCTCAATTCAGCATTAAATTGCATTCAGTTACCTCGAAAAAACATTTATTATGTTACAAAGGATTTCTAATTCAGATAAATTATGTTCCAATATATTTTAAAAACCTTACTGAACTCCAGAATTTAGTGTGTATAGAAATTATGTTTTAATTTATATTTATAATTTGTTATGATATGCTTGTCCCAGTATAATGAATCAGTCATTTTTAAAGTAAGTTTTTAAATGTTTGTTGTCTAGTCGGTCTCTCTTTTCACACTTTATTTTCAAAAATGTCACAAAGCCATGTTAGAATATTTTGAATTCTTTGAGGATCTGGACAGTTGTTTGTGTGCTGTTTAGTGTACACACCTTTTAGCCACAAATTTGAGATGGCTAATGTCACAGATCCTGATTTTCAAGTCCTACAGCATGCATTTGGATTCAGGAACTGGTCTGCTTGTTTCTGAAGTTTGATACTTGTGGGCTGTACGAATGTGCATGTGACTGTTCACCCTGAAAGTCTAGTGTGATATTAGGACAGCACACAAAGGTGTTAGCTATCCCTCCTGTTTACTCTTTAAGCTTTTAAACTCAGGCAAATTCCTTTTTCTCACAGTCGTTCCCAGTCCTGAAATGTCCTTCCTGTTCATTCTTCCTCATTCATAAGTCACCAGAGTCAGGTGAGTGTAGGGCAGCTTATGCAATATAGATGTGAATAGTGTCACATCCATGCTGGAATTTTCTTTGTGAAGCAACTTTGTAAAGCGTTTCTGACATCAGTGTTTATGTTTGATTGGAGAAGACAAGCATATCTGTACTCTGTATGCACATTTGAGGATTTTGTTTGAGGTCTGTTACACGCAGTTGCATGCACTCTTGTTGAATCCACAAACAATTATAAGAGTTGTTCTGATGAGCACGTAAGTAGGAACCGCAAGCTGAAGAGTGTTCAGAGTATTCAAGGAAATCTGAGAGAGATTCCTGGGGCCATAGATACTCCTGGAGGGATTTGGTGCAAAGAATCTGTAATCTGCACTTCAAACACACCCTTAAATCAGTCCCAGGCCAGCAGCCCATGAGTGCTCTAACTCTTGTTGCTCAGGGGCCCTGCAGTCCAGCATATTCCAAAGAGAAACAAGCATAGCCTCAGCTCTCACTTTGCTATGACCTCATTTCTTTGCTTCTCCACACTGAAGGCCCAGGCTGAAGAAGCACTCTAATTGCATCTGGTAAGTCATTAAGGCTTTGAGTTGGGTCTATGGGAAGGGGCGCGCTGAATGCTTTATAAGAAGCGATTAACAACGAGCATCCAACACATCTATTCTAATGAGAGCGATGGGGTGAATGCAGCTCTGGAGGGGCATGCGGACCCTTGAGTAAACAGGCAAGGTGCTGAAGTGTTTGTGTGAATGAGTGCGGGGTCATTAGTGGTGGGTGTGAATGGACTTTAATTAGCCTGCAGTGTAGGCAGTGAGATGGAAGAGAAATGGCGGCTGTACGGAAAGGGGCTTAGAGATACACATTCTGCCTGGGACCTCCCGCCTCTGCTCATCATCTCACCATCCTTGAAGACAGCTCATTAGACCCGTTGCTGCAATAATTACGCTTCCAATTAAGTCCCGGGCTTTTGAGGGTTATTGTTCTATGCTCTGAGATATCTCTCAAAGGGCTTGTCCGTGGTTCTCTAATTTAAGATGTAGTTCACTCAAAAGTGAAAACTGTGTCATCACCTTTACTGTACGTTGTTGCAAACCTGTATGACTTTAGAACAGTGAGTAAAATGTTGCAGTGCTTGTTATTTTTTTTTTTTTTTTGCACACGCTGTGAAAGTCACTGAGGTCCAGTGTTGGTTTTGGGCCCCACTGATTTTCATTATATGAACAAAAAGAGTTGAAACACATTGATGCTTTTTAAGTTTTAGTAATTTAGCTTAAACTAACAAAAATTAGAACTATTGCCTTGGAAATTATAAGTTTAATTTTGTATGTTTTATTTTGTTTCAGTTAGTATAGATTTCTGCTAAACTTTAATTTGTGTCATTGTTACAGTGTAATTTTACAGTTAAGTACTGAGTGATATCAATTAACTACATGTACTTACTATATGGTAAGGATTAGGGTTTGTCTTAGAGTTACTTACATGTAACTATGCAAAATTAATTTAGATTCTAATTGTAAATGCATGGAACCTGTGTAATAAAGACACATTAATATCATGTATTACCTTGATTTCAAGTAATAATTGTTTTTAGTGATTAGTTGTACTTAACTATAATAAACCTAATCCATTCCAAGTCATATTTTTGAGTGTGCACACTGAAAATCCCAACACGGTTGTAGGGTCATTAACAAAAAAACATTCATTAAACAACGCAATCCGGGAACTCCTTATGGGGGCAGGGTGGAAAGGAAGGAGGGAGAGGGGAGAAAGAGAGAGATTGGAAGAAGGGGATGGAGGAGAACGGGGGAGATGAAGGAGAGATTGGGTAAGAGAGACAGATGGAAGGGGGTGATTGGTCATCACAGAGCCTTAGGACAGCTGTTCTTTGATATATTAGTGGACACAATGACCTAAACCTGGCCTGCGGACACAGAAAATAGGAACCCTGTTTTTCCTAAAGGGGAGGGGTGCCAGGCATTTGGCCATTTGTGGACAAGAATTAGCTGGTCAGGGGGATGGGGATGCTGTTTCTAAAATTATAAGCATCTATTCATTCATTCAAACCACCAAGGCTGTGTGTTTCTCTCATTTTTAGCTCAATATGAGTAATGATACATATGGATTACAGATATTGTGCTTGACAACATGCACTTTCATTTCCCCCCTAATGTGCCTATATAATTGTTTTGATTTCAGACTTAAAGGAAAATGTGTATACAATCTAAAATGTGCAAATATTCAATATTTTTAATCATTTTATCATGAGTAATAGCCTACATTACGTAATACACTTGTCACATTGCTGATTTGTCATCCTTCTTATGCTGTTAGACTCAATATTTACTGTAGGCATCATCAACATGAACCCACAGATTGCAACACTTACAGTGTCCCAAAAGGCCAAGTAATAACAACTTCAAAGCTCAGAGGTTATGGACTGCAGCTCAAATGGAGAGAGAGAGAGAGAGAGAGAGAAAAAAAATTCAGATCCTTCACCGCCACTCTAGCAGATAGGCTTCTTCCTCTAGGGACCCCACAGGGCCTGGCTGAAAAGAGCCATGGTGTCTGGCAGTGCGCTGAGGAGCAGGTGTGAAAACTCGTAAGACCCACCGCCTCTTCTGCCATGATATCTTTTTAGGCCCATGAAAAGGGAACAGATGAGCAGAAAGAAAGAGCAACAGAGAGATCATGTTAACCACACTTCTGTAACTAATGCATCACTTTATATATATTATCATAGTTATGGCCTATTATGCATGCCTTGTAAATTATGAGGAGATGTTGTCAGGATTTTTGAGGAAGGATCTCACACTTGTTTCTTTATTATTTTCCATTCAAAGATATTTGAAAACTGGATATTCAAGCCCATTTTTGTGATTTTTTTTAAATTAAAATTTCTGTTCAGTATATTGAAATATGTAAATATTGTATATCTCAATGCTATTTATTTATTTAGAATTGTAATTATCATTAAAAAGTATACAAATAAACCCTGCATTTGATTTTCAATAACTACTGTAAAGGATCTGCATGACTTTAAAGTGTCCGATAGGCTTCATCATCGACATTTTGCAGTCCCTCTGACTAAAGCATTGATTTAGAGATGTCTGTTTACAGAATACAAATCAGCTGATGATTAGAACACAGGCTGCCATCTTATCTGCAGTGAGGTGATTAATTCATGTAGAATCCCTCTGCACTCTTTTCAACAAGATCTACTCTCATCTTTCTCCCTCTCTCTCTCTCTCTCTCTCTCTCTCTCTCTTCTATCTTGAAAGAGCCCTTCTTTTGCAGCATCTGCGTCCTTCAAAGGGAGTTCCACACATACCAGAACTGTGGGCTGAAGTTTCGGGACATAATTCCTAACAGGATGCTCACTGTTTAACCGTACAACTACCTCTTTCATGTTGTTTTGATGTTTTATTAACAGAGATGGGTCCTAATTAATCAAATTCGTATGTGTGTGTGTGGTTATTTCCTGTCGCTTGCCTTTTAAAGTTGTCTCCTATTTCAACAGTTTTAGGGCAGATAAATGCAAGTACACTCTTTTCTGCGTGTCGCAAACAGTGTTTGTAGATTTATATTTGAATATGCAATGGGGGGGGGGGTCTTTTTGTAGATAAACCTACTTAAATCAATGTGTGGGGTTTAGGGAGTGGGTGCCCACAATAATGCCTGATTGGATTGATTCAGGCTGGTCCTGTTTACAACTGGCCCCTGTGCAATCTGCCTGGTTTAATGGCCCCGTGTCCCAGAAGGCTTGTTGCATCCATGTAGGTTTTGTTCCTCCGGGCAGGAAAACAAAAGTGACGCTGCCTGAAAGTGCACATGGACCCCTGGGGAGCTGTGAAAAACTGAGCATCCTGCTCCCGCAACCTGCTTGTAGTAACATAGTGGTCGAGTCAAAATCATAACTAATATTTTGGTTATCCTAACTCCCTAGCAGCACTTTATTGTAATCTGCTGATATATACTGATTAGTAATTTTATTCAGATCACATCTGTGAACTCAAGATGGCACGCACAAACAAACACACGCGCACATTTACAAAAGAACCCTCAATAAATCCCAGGACGGCACAAAGGCTGTCAGCGCACTACTGCTGAATAGATTAATAAGATTTCCATAATTAGGCAGGCTTCTGACAATAGGATCCCTCAGCTTTTGTCTCAGGACCAACAGGATTGTCAGGCCAGGAGGACGTCCACTGGATGGACTGTGCAACAATGGACACACAGACAGTAAGACGACCAGTGGAAACATCTGTCTCCCTGCCAGCCTCGGACCCGTATAGAGCCACCACGGCAAACCACTTGTCGCGGTTCACACAAAGCAATGGCCAGGAGCTCCCATGCAGACAATGAAGTTTTGTTTATATGGCCCTTGAGAATGAAACCATGTTGAGACAAAGCTGCACTCTCCAGCATGTATCCAGCATAACAATTAAACTCATAACATACTTTGCCGTTTTGTTTATCTGTCTTAAGTCAATGAAATCTCTCTTTTCTCCAATTATTTATTTTTGTTTAAATACGCACTTCATCATTTTTCAGTCATTGTTTAGGTTCAAACAGAATTAGTTTGTTATGGCTTATTGCAACTAGAAAGTTTTTATAATTTTTTTTTTAATTATACTGCTATATTGACCAACATAAAAAAAGACTTTCAATTAGTTAATTGCTACATTCTTTGCATAAAATATATAAAATCAAAAAAATTAAATAAAATGTTTTGCACTACTTAAATGTTTTTTATTCATATTCACATTAAAATTTGTTATTATAATCAGTAGTATAAACAGTATTCTACTTTATTTTACAGTGCATAATGTCTTGTTATATTTATGCTGCACATGCTTGGGCAAGACAAATGTAATGGCAATAAAAAACCTTAAAATGTAAACGGAGAGAATTTAAGTGATCTTTTTTTTTAATAGAATATTTTTTGTTCTTATGTGAATGCAGCTATATTTCACAAAACGTATCATCTAACTCTTTATTGACATACCTTATGATTGATTCCTTGGCTTGATTCTGTCATTTATTCACAGAAATAAATGGCCTTCAGTGGTCATTTGCACTTCTACTGGTGTAATTGGACCATCTATTCTCAAATGCCCAGAATGAGTTAATCTCAGAAGCTGTTGTGATTTAAATAGAAACACAGATTAAATCACATCTAGATTATTAGAGTCCCTGCTGAGGCGTAGCTCTAATTGCAGACCAGCTCATCTGTGGTTTATTTAATGCTAATGGATATCATTTTTAGCCGGGTATTGGGATATAAATGTTAAATCTTTCTTCTTGAAGCCTGCCCAAAATGGCACTTCCATGTTCAGTTTGGCAGTGCTTTCCCATGTGTCTTGGTGCATGTACTCTTATGTAAATTGATGCAGTGGACAGCAGTGTGGCCGCCTGAATGACTTCCCTAATGTCAAGCCATATCCTCTCAGATAGACTCATGCGTGTGCATGCACATGCACACACAGTGGCCGGAGCGCCTGCTGTCCATTTCCCCTCCTCATTCTCTAACCGTTCCAGGTTTTATGAGCTCCTCTGGGCTGCCATCCATCTTTGTCACACACTGGCCCCATTATTGTACTCCATACAGCACCTCAAAAACCAGTCTGCAGATGGGATTGTCCTGCTGGACAAATACTGTATCTACTGACTTTACAATGACCAAATGCTTTACCTGTGTTCATCTTGTTTACAAATTCTGAAGATTTTTTTGTTTTTATCTTGTAGTTATATTTTAAATCGGCTATAGCAGTAAGGTGCTAATTTGTGTGTGGGGAACTTAAGGCTCTAGAAATGAATATGAAGGACATGGTAATCCAATGGCCATCTGGTCTGTTGATGTGATTTTTTGGAATAAATAGCCGGCGTAATCTGAAGACACACATGGGAGGGTTTGCCAAAGGGAGGAGCGAGAGTTCGAGAAAGAGAAAGAGCACACAAAGAGGGAGGGCCGATTTTTTGGGAGAAAAGGAGTGAGGTGGAACATAGCGCACACGACTGAAACTTGATTTAAATTGCAATAAAGCTGCAGCTTGCACACACAGAAGAGTGAATAACTTATCACTTTCTCCTCAGACTGCAGCCTACGATGAAGATTTGCAGTTTATTCCTTTTACAACCTCATTTCCCCCGTAGCCCTCACCCCAGGCTGATTCCTGACAGTTCAATAATGCCAAGCTATGTATGGAATTTAGGCTAGCTAATGCCTGTGGAAGGAGCAGTTGCAGACCCTCATGAAATGACTGGTTTTAAAACTATTTTCTGCTCCCTGAAATTCTCAAGAACAAGAAAACATTTTATTTCATTTTAAAGGATTTCAATCTTTTTACTATTATAACATACATAAATTATGCATACTTCTAAAAAAAAGTATATTTCTTATGCTGTTAAGATGCAATTTGATTCATTGTGATGGTTTATTTAAGTTAATTTTTTTTTTTTATGAAGTGCCTTTGAACTTCAATGCTGTCAAGTGTATTGCACTTTTAGAAGCACAGAAAAGCTAATTTGAGGGTTGAGACTGGATGTGGAAAAGAAAATGTTTTCTTTTTTATTCAGATTTATTTTTCCTCATGTCCATTAAGATCTCCTTCATATTAGGTCAGCATAATTAATCACAGGATAGCCAGAGGAAAGGACATTCCACATTCCCAGTGCTTATGGGAAGTGGCCATTGAATAGCACAACTATTTTGTCCACCACCCCCCCCCCCCCCCCATTTTTTCCCCAAATGGTCCCCTCCATCTCCCCCTCTGTTCCTTCTTCCCTCTTTTTGCCTCCCTCTGTCAAGCTGGCCACAGAGGCCTTTTGGAGAATTGCTTTGTGGATGGACTGTGGTGGTGGGAGGGGATGTATTGAGGGAAACATCCAATGGCTGATAACAGTTTCTCCTCTGAGAGAATTGCAGATGGTAACACAAGGCTGCTACATGGCTGAGGGCTTGAAAGGAACAAATTCACAGCCCTTTTCTTTTATACATAATGCAGAAAAAGAAAGACTCTCTCTGCATGCACGCACAATACCAAAAGAGTCCTATTACCAGGCAAAAAAAAAAGCCCTGCTATCAGCCATAATGTGTCTTTAGTCATTTTACCTAATCTTATAATTCTTTGATAGGAAAAAAATTAACCGGATCTAAGATTGATTTGTGAAGGATATGAACACATGCTGTTGATATATACATATAAGTTGCATACATATAACTTGCATAATCTAACAAATTGCTGTCTCCGGCAGGCCTATTGAAGATGCACTGGAACCCGGAGCATGCACAGCCCCTGAGCCAGTGGCCTGAGCAGCATTTGGACGTGTCCTCCACCACCTCATCCCCTGCCCACAAGTCTGAGCTCTACCCCAGCCGCAGCCCCTACAGCTATGCCTGGGCAAATGATGACATTTCAGCGCTTACTGCCTCCAACCTGCTGAAGCGCTATGCTGAGAAATACTCTGGAATGCTAGACTCACCATACGAACGTCCTGCTGTGGGCACATACCCTGAGCCTGGAGCCTTTGGGGCCCTTAATGGAGGGCAGAAAAGCGAACTGGAACCTTGGCCTCTAACGCACAGCACTGATGGGGGGTATCCCTTAGTGCCTCCTTCTCATGATGGTTTGTCTGGAACAAAGGTGGTTCCCACATCAGCAGGTCCACCAGGCTCTGGCAATGTGTCAGCAGTTAACCTTTCAGACTCGGGATACAGTGGGAGCAGCTCCTGCAGTGGGCCCCATTCCAGTGACTACCCACCCAGTTATAATGGCACCTACCTTTCATCAGGGTACTGCACCCAACCCAGTTCAGCACTTCCACCAGTTTCATTACATGCCCTTCAGCCTAGCCCCACACTTCTCCCCAGTTACACACCTTCTACCCCGATTTACAACTACCCCCCTAACACCTACGCTCACCAGACTAGCCTTGCTCCTAGCTACACCCATCCAACAGGCCCTTACATCCCCTCAGGCATAGCCACCCCTTCTCCACTTCCATCGAGACCCACAGTGGTTGCTGGCAGTTATGGTTATCAGAACAGCAGTCTAGGGGGCTCAGAGCCAGGTGGCCCTCTGAAGAGAAAAGCATTTGAGATGACCCTGGATGAGGAAGATGGAGACAATTCACGCTATAGGAAATATAGCTATGACCCCATAAAAGCTGGGGGAGATTCTCCATATGGGGTCCCTGATAAAGCTGAGTGCCATGGAAATGGCTTTGGAACAGGCGACACAGATCCTCAAGCCTTTAAGCCTAGTAAACCTTCATCTCAGTCGAACCTGGAAGGAGACGGAGTGGGGAAGTACAGTGGGCTAAAGCCCTTGGTTTCCAGAACGTATGGAGCCGCAGGGGACTACAGTCCACCGGCAGCCATGACTGGGAAGAACAGAAATGCGGAGCAAGGCTTCTCCCAGCATCGGTCTCAGAAGCGCTCCGATCCCATGAAAAGCATGGAGCCCCAAATGCTGGAGCTAGTAAGCCAGGAACTGCAAGATTGCCGTCCGGCTTTACTTTGGAGTGAACTGGCTGGGAACAGTCACATCAAAGCAGCGCTGGAGGAAGATGTGCTGTGGCCTGTCCTTCGACCCAACCCTGCCATCCGCCCACCCAGAACCGTCCTGCTGTTTGGTCCTCAAGGAGGGGGCAAAACCACACTGGTACGATCCATGGCATCTCAACTGGGTGCTACCTTCTATAGGCTGAGTTGTGCAACTTTGGCCTCTAAACCGAAAGGAGAAGCAGAGCAACTTCTTGCCACTCTGTTCTTGGTAGAAACAGCCCGACAACCTGCAGTGGTGATGCTCAGTGACGTGGAGGTCATTGAGGGGGAAGGTCTCAGACAGCAACTGCAGGCCCAGTTAGAGAAGATTCAGCATGGTCAGAGCAACCTGGTTCTGGTTGTGTGCACCACGAGACGGCCTGATTTGATCAAAGATCCCCTTATGCGCTGCTTCACCAAGCGTTACCACATAGGCCTGCCAGATGGAAACACACGCAGACATGTGCTTCTGCAGGCGCTGGCGCCCCAAGGCTGCAGTCTAGGCGAAAGGGAGATGTCAGCAGTACTGCAGCGTTCAGAAGGCTTCTCCGTCTGGGAGCTGCTGCAGCTCTGCCAGCAGGCTCTGGCATCAGCTTCTACCTCTGCACCCATGCCCTTGCACGGCCTCCCTTCATCCCTTTCTTCTCCTACCTTCCAAGACTTTGAAAATGCTTTCTGCAAGGTACGACCTCACAGCACCCCCAAAGAACTGGCCACTTGTATGGAGTGGAGCAAGGTTTATAGTCACTGAGAACCCAGTCAGCCACTGGTTTGGGACTGCTATATGTTTATCTTTCTTTTTTTAACTACTTTTTGCAGCCAAAAGTGTTGGACTTGAAATTACAGTTTATGGTGGGGAGGCATTTTGCATTTAATCTAGGAAACATACCATGGCGTGTTGTTTTTTTCTATAAATATACATATACTTTATTTTTTTCCCAAAGAAATGAAATTTTTGGCCTTTCTTGAAGGGGCATTTATTAGTTGCTTGGCATATCTGATAGAAAGTCTGAATTATATTTTGGAATTTCACTGGAATTCCAATTAGCCTTTATCCTGGATTAAACCTGGAGGTTATATATAACTTGACTTTTCCTGAAAAAAAACCCATTAATTATAACTCTCAGGATCCTATTTATTGCCAGTCCACTCCAGTGGTGTTGTTTAATTTGTGTTGATTTACTTTAAAGATCTTTTGGTGTTAAAGGGCTTAGGATATATCAAAACTACTTTGTTTGTACCAAAAATGCTCACCAACAATATAATGTCAGAGTCAAAGCATTCACCAAAATGTATTTACTGTTATGCAACCTCTAAGGGAAGAAAGCAACAGTATTTTACAAAGTTGATTGTTAGGCCACGGTCAAATCTTGTGCACTTTTTGTCAAAATGGTCATTTTACCAAAAGAGTATGCATTGCTACCCAAAAAGTGTTAAAATGCTAATCCATAGAAACTCAGATAATAGAAAGACAGACTTTTACTGTTGATACACTTATTTCAGAACACTTTATTGAAGATAATAAATATTTCCTCAAATACAACATGTAAACAACCCATCAAATTCCTCACAATCTTGTGAGAGCCTTTGCGCAGGACCCTCAAACAAAAAAAAACAAGCAAGGGCCCAAGAATGACAATTTTCTCGCTTTACTCAGTTTATTTTATTAGTATATGTAGTCTTGTTTGAAATACTCAGGAAGAATTTCTTTACCTCAGAAATGATAAATAAAGAATGTATGTAATCTTAGGGTCTTAGTAGTAAGCATTGAGGTTGGAGGTGAGCAACAGACCTGACACAGACCTGTATACACACTGCATCTGTGCTGTTACCTCTTAGGTGAAACTTGAAAATGCTACAAAGACGAACAATGAATGTAATTCAGGTATTTCAGAGAATATCTGATGCCATAAATACATGTTTTTAACTCTATTGAAAATTTTTCCCTTATCCTTACCCTTTATTTTTGATGTAGATTTTTGATGGAGTGATGATTGTCTTCATGAAGTGTTATTGTAGATGGCAAACAAGACGCTTGATTTTGTTGGACAACTGTTTTCAGAAACCAAGGTACAAAGCATATGTCAGTGCCCTTTTAAAACAACCAATGTAAGTACTTGAGGAGCAAAAAAGAAACAACCCAAAGATCAGAAAATGAGAAATATATATATATATATACAACCCGAATTCCGGAAAAGTTGGGACGTTTTTTAAATTTTAATAAAATGAAAACTAAAAGACTTTCAAATCACATGAGCCAATATTTTATTCACAATAGAACATAGATAACATAGCAAATGTTTAAACTGAGAAAGTTTACAATTTTATGCACAAAATGAGCTCATTTCAATTTTGATTTCTGCTACAGGTCTCAAAATAGTTGGGATGGGGCATGTTTACCATGGTGTAGCATCTCCTTTTCTTTTCAAAACAGTTTGAAGACGTCTGGGCATTGAGGCTATGAGTTGCTGGAGTTTTGCTGTTGGAATTTGGTCCCATTCTTGCCTTATATAGATTTCCAGCTGCTGAAGAGTTCGTGGTCGTCTTTGACGTATTTTTCGTTTAATGATGCGCCAAATGTTCTCTATAGGTGAAAGATCTGGACTGCAGGCAGGCCAGGTTAGCACCCGGACTCTTCTACGACGAAGCCATGCTGTTGTTATAGCTGCAGTATGTGGTTTTGCATTGTCCTGCTGAAATAAACAAGGCCTTCCCTGAAATAGACGTTGTTTGGAGGGAAGCATATGTTGCTCTAAAACCTTTATATACCTTTCAGCATTCACAGAGCCTTCCAAAACATGCAAGCTGCCCATACCGTATGCACTTATGCACCCCCATACCATCAGAGATGCTGGCTTTTGAACTGAACGCTGATAACATGCTGGAAGGTCTCCCTCCTCTTTAGCCCGGAGGACACGGCGTCCGTGATTTCCAACAAGAATGTCAAATTTGGACTCGTCTGACCATAAAACACTATTCCACTTTGAAATAGTCCATTTTAAATGAGCCTTGGCCCACAGGACACGACGGCGCTTCTGGACCATGTTCACATATGGCTTCCTTTTTGCATGATAGAGCTTTAGTTGGCATCTGCTGATGGCACGGCGGATTGTGTTTACCGACAGTGGTTTCTGAAAGTATTCCTGGGCCCATTTAGTAATGTCATTGACACAATCATGCCGATGAGTGATGCAGTGTCGTCTGAGAGCCCGAAGACCACGGGCATCCAATAAAGGTCTCCGGCCTTGTCCCTTACGCACAGAGATTTCTCCAGTTTCTCTGAATCTTTTGATGATGTTATGCACTGTAGATGATGAGATTTACAAAGCCTTTGCAATTTGACGTTGAGGAACATTGTTTTTAAAGTTTTCCACAATTTTTTTACGCAGTCTTTCACAGATTGGAGAGCCTCTGCCCATCTTTACTTCTGAGAGACTCTGCTTCTCTAAGACAAAGCTTTTATAGCTAATCATGTTACAGACCTGATATCAATTAACTTAATTAATCACTAGATGTTCTCCCAGCTGAATCTTTTCAAAACTGCTTGCTTTTTTAGCCATTTGTTGCCCCCGTGCCAACTTTTTTGAGACCTGTAGCAGGCATTAAATTTTAAATGAGCTAATTAAGTGGATAAAAGTGTAAAATTTCTCAGTTTAAACATTTGCTACGTTATCTATGTTCTATTGTGAATAAAATATTGGCTCATGTGATTTGAAATTCCTTTAGTTTTCATTTTATTAAAATTTAAAAAACGTCCCAACTTTTCCGGAATTCGGGTTGTATATATATATATATATATATATATATATATAATTGGCAGCTAATCATGTCTAATCATAAATTGTGTTATACTATTATGTGTAATGTATAAAGTTGGAGCAGCCTCTACCAATGTTCAAAATGTTAATCTTTTTTGGTTTATAAGGTACATAAAAGTTGCATGGAGTAATTAGATGTCTTCAAATCACCACTGCTGAAGAACCTGATATTACGTTTATAATTAAAGTTAACAGCCGCTGATCACTCCTTTACCCCAGCACACCCCATGCTCTTAGCACAATGGTTTGTCTCCTTGGTTGCTGGCCCTGTATAGCCATGTGTTGAGCTGTTTTCCCATCCCCCGTTCCTCTATCTTACAAACAGCCTTTTGGAGAAGCCATATTCTGACTGATGTCGAGTAACCCTATAGCACTGTTCGGCTCTTCAAGTACAGCTGGTGGCTTTACTCATGCTACACAGGTCAATCAGAATGACGCCAAGAGCACATATTGATCAGTTCCGAATTGGCAAAAACCTACAGAACCTGACAGACTCAGGGACATCCAAGATCCAACATGCACAAATACATAATCTTGTGTAGAAAAATTCAGCACCAATTTCCATTCATTCAAACTGAGATTTTTACTAAGATATCATAGGCAAATACGGATATTTTGCTGATTTCAAAACAGGAACACAAAGATACTGAGCAGTTTAACAGTTTGTCCAACAAAATTGTCATTAATTAGCTGTTTTGAATCTATAAGTACAATAAATTTGTTCTTGAATCTTGTTCTTGTACATTTTCTGTAACCATTTCTACCTCATTTTGCAGCATATTGTACATGAAAATATTTATTTCATGTCTTTTTTTGATGTCTGTTATAAAAATGATAATGTTCTTGAACTGTAATGGTCTACCTCAGAAAAGACTGTATTTTAAGAAAAAAAAAAGTATTACACAATATTAAAGAGAATATGTTGAAAAACTTTAATGGCTTATCTTCCTGTACAGGTCAATTGGTAGATTGGCTTCACTTTACATGCACATGATTTCAAAATATCAGTGAGATTATCAAGTGATGTATTAAAACTAAGTTTTGTGGAATGTTGAGGGCCATGTGGCTATTCTAAACTCTCAGAAAAAAGCTGTCACTGAGAAACTACCTTTTCAAACGGACACTTTTGTACATTTAAGATACCAATACAGACCCTTTAGGTACAAAAGTGAACCTTTTGAAATGGTTCTACCAGAGTGACAGCTTTTGTAACTTTTTTCTGAGAGTGCGCATATAAAAAAATAAGTGAATAATATAGCTTCCGTATAAGACAGTTCGAGCTGGACACCTGTCGCATCAGGTGTAGACACTGTTTCTCACCCATCTAGAAGAAACAAAGCAACCCTGGCATCCGATAGCATAGCTTCAGGGTGGAGTGTCAAATAAAGGTGCTCTGTGATCAAGGCTTCAATATAGTACAAAAAGAAAAGCTAGATCATTTATCTTATGTCTGCATGAAATATAGTCCATACAGATATGATGGAAATTGACTTAACTACTTACGAGTGATTGCAACCATTGTCTTAACATAGGATATGCGTCAAAACATTGACCCTCAACATAACTCTCATTAAGTCCAATGTATTTTTATAGTATGGAGATTAATCTCATATTTAATGTAAAGTGCTGATGGATGTTGATGATTAAGTCTCCGATTAAGATGAATAATGCAGGGTTATACACAGTCCTTGCCCTCCAGTCCCTATCTAAAGGATAATTAATCCCCAGCTACCAATAGAATAAAATAACATCCTTCAATTCATACATTCAATTGTGGTGCCACTAAGGGTTATTAATACGAATGTGAAGGTCAATAATTACCTTTCCATTGAAACTAAATCTTTTCATTTTAAATTAAAAGATGTTTTTAGTGTTAAAAAATAGTAGATCTCAGACTGTAAAGAGAGAGATTGTTCAATATCAGTTTCATGAGCTATAATTCCACATCAGTTTGTTTACATAATGTTAATTAGCACCAAAATTTGGTTTACTAAGCTGATCGGAGTGTTATTATTTCCTAGCTCTACCTTTATTTGGTTATCCAGTGACATGCTTGTATTTCACATATAGATGGACAATTCTGGAAGTTCCTATTTATATTTTTACTTAATTAAAACAAGCAAACAAAAAAGTGTATATTTTGTTTACTGTTGAGGATATTTGAAAATGTACATGAGCAAGCAGAAATTCCTCATCGATCCCCATATCTCTTCCACCATATCCCTCACCATGGCAATCATCCATGCTGGTGCACTCTGAGTGATGTGACCTGGTCAGCTTGAATTCGACCTCTCTGACTACAGCAGAATCTAAATAACAGAATGATAAAGTGTTCAGATTCAGCATTAAGGAAAAGCTAAAAATGACTATGGTTAAGTTTACCATGAAACAATGTTAAAATAGCAAATAAACACATTCATATGTGCTAATACACAAAGGTACATGTGTATTATAAAAACAATAAAGATAATATAATACTTAATATGGATACCTCAGTGTATATCGTAAAATCCCTCAGTTGCACCTACATAAGTCTGTCAATTTACACCTTTCATAAGACCCTCCCTACAATTTCTCAAATGATATTCATGATTATTGCTAAATGTATTCTGTATTTTAGTGGAATGGATGTGGATGTGAGCAACAAGATTCTCAAAGATGAAAGCTGTAATTAGTATATAAAAGTTGTAATAATCTGTCAAAATAATTGTAAAGAATATTGCATCCCCTAAAGTATATTATAATCCATCAAAGTTATATATAATGTTCTATTATTATATTTACATTTGATTTAATATACAGTATATATTATATAAAATTTATGTACAGAATACAAAATACACACACACACTCATTCAAGATACAGTTATATAATGAATATGGTCTTAAAGTGCACACTGTTTAATTTAATTTTTAATTTGATGGTATTCTCATCTGAATTGGAGAAAAGTTTAATGAATCACAGCTCTTTAATAACCCCCCCCCCCCCCCCCTTTTTCAAAGGACCAAAGTAATTGGACAACTGACTCAAAAGCTGCTTCATGGACAGGCATGGGCTATACTGTACTTTTGTTATTTTTACATCAGTTAAGCAAGTACAAGTTCTGGATTTGATTCTAAGTGTTCCATTTGCATTTTTAACTGTTCTGAACCCAAATCATGCAGTCAAAGGATGAATCCATACAAGTGAAAAAGGCAATTGTTAGGCTTCAAAAACAAAACAAATTCATCAGAGAGATGGCAGGAACATTAGGAGTGGCCAAATCAACTGTTTGGTGCATTCTGAGAAAAAAATAACTCACTGGTTAGCTCAGCAACATAAAAAGCAATGGACACCCACAGAGGACAACAGTGGTAAAAGATCGGATGATCCTCTCCATGGTAAAGAATAACCCTTTCACAACATCCAGCCAAGAGAAGAACACTCTCCAGGAGGCAGACATGTCACTGTTAAAGTCTACAATCAAGAAAAGACTTCACAAGAGCAAATACAGAGGGTTCACCACAAGGTGCAAACAAGGCCAGATTAGACTTTGCCTAAAAACATCTAAAAATGCCAGAATACTTCTGGAAAGGCATTTTTTTGACCTTTGAAATGTTTTGATGACAAGAATGTAAAAGGGTATGGAGAAGGCTTGGAACAAAGCAGACAACATCATCTGTGAAGCATAGTGGAGCAGTGCGTTGGCATGAGCATGCATGGCTTCCAGTGGCACTGGGTTACTGTTGTTTAATGATGACGTGACAAAGTACAGAAGCTGCCAGAAGAATTCTGAAATGTGCAGGGATATACTGTCTGCCCAGTTTCAGTCAAATGGAGCAAAGTTGATTGGGCGGTGCTTCATAGTACAAATGGACGATGACCCAAAACATACATCAAAGCAGCATATTACATCAAAGAGTGGTCTTGGCATTTTTAAAGGTAAATAAATAAAAATACCTTTCCTGATATTTGCAAATGCAAACACATTTTAAATATGCCATGTCTTCTGCAGTTAGTCTCTGTGATTTGAGCTCTGTTATATTAATATATGTTAGCCTTTTAAGAACATATTATGCTTTAAGGTCCCCACAAAAAGCTTACCATGCATTACATCTTTTAAATGGAATTTGTCCTCAATTTTTCACATAAAGGCAGAATTTTTTGTGACGCAAACCAGAGAATTCACATGCAGTGCAGCAAGATTTCCCATAGCTCAGACCCTGACTACTCTTCTCTTCGTAACTGCTCGTGTCTTACTCTCCTTTGTCCTGTCTAGCCTTGATACTGACAAGGTTGACATCAGAGGAGATCCCTGACACAGGGTGAGTTAAGGCTGCCAGCTGGTAGCAATCAAGTCTATTTAGGAGTCAGGGACACATGGACCCCCAGGGCCAAAACCGTAACTAGCCCAATCCTTAGCTCTAACTCCCCCCAAAACCCTCTAGTTACCCAGTTCAGCTGTATTGATTCCAGATGTGCTGCCATCGGTGCTACTCAGCGCTAGGCCTTTACCAAAGAGTACCCCAAAATAATGAACAGCTGTGAATGAGGGGAGAAAATGTTTTTGAGTAAACAAACAAAAGGTCAATCCTTCAACAATTTGCTGATTTTTGCCTTCCTTTTAAAATATGAATCATTATATTTATAATTGTGCTATATATATATATATATATATATATATATAGTACAGACCAAAAGTTTGGAAACATTACTATTTTTAATGTTTTTGAAATAAGTTTCTTCTGCTCATCAAGCCTGCATTTATTTGATCAAAAATACAGAATACAGTAATATTGTGAAATATTATTACAACTTAAAATAATAGTTTTCTATTTGATTATACTTTAAAAAAATAATTTATTCCTGTGATGCAAAGCTGAATTTTCAGCATCATTACTCCAGCCTTCAGTGTCACATGTAACATCCAGTCTATCACATGATCATTTAGAAATCATTCTAATATTCTGATTCATTATGAGTGTTGGAAACAGTTCTGCTGTCTTCCAAATTCTACTAATATATATTCTAATAATATATTTTCTTTACTATCACTTTTTACCAATTTAACACATCTTTGCTGAATAAAAGTATTGATTTTATTTAAAAAATAGAAAGAAAAAAAAATTAATGACCCCAAATTACTGACTAGTAGTGTATATTGTTATTACAAAATATTTATATTTTAAAAACATAGCTTCTTCTTTTTTTTTTTTTTTACTTTTTATTCATCAAAGTATCCTAAAAAGTATCACATGTTCTTTAAAAATATTAAGCAGCAGAACTGTTTCCAACTTTGATAATGAATCATCATATTAGAATGATTTCTAAAGGATCATGTGACAATGATCCTAAAAATTCAGATTTGCATCACAGAAATAAATGAGAATTTAAAGTATAATAAATTAAAAAACAATTATTTTCAAATTGTAATAATATATCACAATATTAAATTTTTTTCTGTATTTTTGATCAAATAAATGCAGGCTTGATGAGCAGAAGAAACTAATTTCAAAAACATTAAAAATAGTAATGTTTCCAAACTTTTGGTCTGTACTGTATATATATATATATATATATATATATATATATATATATATATATATATATATATATATATATATATATATAAACATGTATCACAACTAAATCAATATTTACTTTGACTTTTCCTCAATAAACTCCTGCTTATTACTAGTTAGCAAGGTAGTTGTTAAGTTTAGGTATGGGCTATGCTTGAGGGATCTAAGATATGGACGTGCAGAATAAGTCATTAATATGTGCTGGTAAACATAAAGTACTACTAAACTGCAAATAAACAGAAAATATGCTAGTAACATGCATGCTAATAAAGCAACCAATTGACAGGGAGAATAGGCCACTAAAGTGTTACAAAAAAAAAAAAACATATTCTATCACAGTTTCTTATGCTGTCAATTCTTAAGTTGAAATTGGCTCACAAAAATATCAACTGGCATCATTCATGCATTCATGTTTTTGAACAATTTCTGATAATGTCTTGTAAAGTTTCCATAGGCCTATGTTTATTTTCACAGTTGTTACTTTTTTAAAAAGCTGCAAATGGTTTGTTGAGATAGAAATTAAACACTTTGCACAACTATTATGTAATTTTTATTGATAACACTTGTTGCTTCAGAATTTCGTTTCGGGCCTGTCAAACTCTATCAGCGGGAGATTGATCAAGTCAACTCTGACTTTGTTTAAATTAAGGCTGGACAAGAAAACAACCCCTGAAGCTCATACAGCATTTTCAACAGCCCTCAGCCAGGCCACATGCATCATGACCGGTCAGGAAATGGGCTTTGATATGAGGAATGCCTGAAGCTTGAAACAAACTTCACTGCATGAACATGGACCATATGGGACGAGTTTGATTAAATCTAATCTTTAAACGTGTAAATATAGATTATTTAACATTTACAATTTTTAATTTTTGAACGTTTAGTTTTATTGCATAACTTAAACTTAAAGTGACCAACGCAGGTCAGCTCGCTTTTCAAATAGTGACCCATTGCCCTCTAGTGGTAGCACAAAATAATGTTGTTTTTTTTTTAGGAGGATTAAAAATCTTGTTTTATTAATGTTCTATACGCCTACACTATCCTAGTCATTTCTCAAAGATATCAGCGAGCAAAAGAAAATGTTATTCTGAGTGTGAGTGTGAGATTAGAAATAACTCTATAGTCGTACTAATGACTATGCAGTTCCCTTTCATAGGTCACTTCGATGCTGCGGTGACGTCACCACGTATGGGAACACCTTTGGTGTGACGAATGTCTGAAGCCCTATACCATCCCGCCAATCCTATTGGCCAAATAGCGCGTGGCACCGCCCAGCATGCGTAGGCATATATATACCTGGTGCCGCGCGCCATTTACCTCAGATTTCATTCCTTCAGTACGAAGCGAATCTTCTGTGCCCTATTGTCTCGCGTTCTCAGCGATCATCTACGAGCAGTATACTCCTCTCCGCGGACGCGATGAGCTTCAAAAAGTGCAAGGACCCGTGTACCAGGTACATCGTTCAGGGGGACACTCATGACAGGTGCGTAGTTTGCCTAGGCTTACACCACGCACAGGAGGCACTTAGCGGCCTTTCTTCATGCCCCCATTGTGATGGCCTGCGACTCAGGGTGCTTCGCTCTAGGGTAGATGTGTTCTCCGATGTTGCCGTGTCTAACCCCCGCCACACCACTTCTGCGACTGCCGAGGCACCGCACGAGGTGATAGCTTGGGGTGACACGTGTGACATGGAGTTCGAGGACAGTTCAGCGATGGAAAATTACTCTCCACAGGAGAGGAGGTTTCGAGGTCCTGGAAACAGCCGTTTGCGGCGCGCATCACGAACACTGCGGCTGCGGATTTCGCCACCATTTCGGGCATGGCGAGTCATGGCTATACAGCGATACCGCCGGTGGAAGAGACTCTCGTCGAACATCTTGCGCCTAATTCGGCCGCGCCGTGGAAGTCCCGCCCCCTCCTCCCCTCGAAGGCGTGTCGAGTCACGTCTAGTTTAGTGGGAAAATCCTATATGGCCGCTGGCCAAGCGGCTGCTTCGCTTCATTCTATGGCGGTCCTTCAGGCCTACCAAGCGGAGCTGTTAAAAGGATTGGACGAGGGGGACGGCATTACACCTGAGGGGGTCAAGGAACTACGGCGAGCAACTGATTTGGCGCTTCGTGCTACCAAACATACTGCTCGAGCAGTGGGCCGTTCCATGGCTGGATTAATTACGGTTGAGCGCCACCTCTGGCTTAATCTCACCGATATAAAGGAAAAGGATAAATCTTTCCTCATGGATGCCCCTGTGTCTAAGGACGGTTTATTTGGAGAGGCTGTCACTTCAGTGGTGGAGAAGTTCAGAGCAGCGAAACAGCAATCAGCCGCTTTCCGCCAGCTGATTCCCCGCAGACCCAGAGAGGTTGAATGCCATCAGGCGCCCGCGCGTTCTCGCTCAACCTCCTCTCACCGCCAGCGAGTGCCCTCTCGGGAAGAGCCTTCACCTATGGCGCCCCCTCGCAAGGACTGGGGCCTTAGGGTTGTTCCACCGGCTCAACAATGCCAGCGAAAAAGGTTGAACCTGAGTTCGACGGCCAATGCCTCTCGTTCTCGGGCACCTAACAGCAGCTCCTGATTTTTTCGCTGCCTGCCAAGGACTGTGCCCTCCGCTAGAGAGCGCTGTTGGACCGCTTTCGCGCATCCAACACTCTCATTGCAGTCCCCACGCTCAAACCCTGACTGTTTCGCCGCAAACAGCGCCTCGAACAGCATTGGAGCGAACTGTAACACCAATCGCTTCCTCAGACACTATGCACGATCCAGTTTTCAGAGCTCGAGGAGCGCTTCAAAGGGTCGTCATCGAACGGCCCGTCATGACGGCTCGCACAGCCGCCGCTGTTTCGCTAGCGGCAGAGCCCGATGCTCAATCTGTTGGCCTAATTCCTGCCGTGGACACGTTTCAGGATTACGTACAACGAGATGCAACGGCTGCTATGCATATACTTCCCCTGTGCACGAACACCGTGAGTCTTTCGTGCCCGGACATTTCTATGTGTGCAACAGCGTTGCAGGAAACGAACATTTTGAAACTGCTAATATTGTTTCGGGCCGCGTGGGAACGCTTGACCGGCGTTTCTCAATGGGTGTTACGCACAATTTGTCACGGATACACCATTCAGTTTCGGAAAGGCCCGCACCCTTTCCGCGGAATTCTCTCCACGGTGATGAAACCGATGGACATGGCGGTGCTGAGACAGGAGATGTTAGCTCTACTGAGCAAAGGGGCTATAGAAGAAGTACACCCCTCTCAGATGGAGTCAGGGTTTTACAGCCGTTATTTTGTGGTACCAAAAAAGGACGGCGGATTACGACCCATTCTGGATTTACGCCGTCTGAATCTTGCACTCAGGTCGAGCAAATTCAAGATGTTGACGGTAAAATCTATTTTGTCTCAGATTCAACCAAACGACTGGTTTGTCACGATCGATCTGAAGGATGCTTATTTTCATATTCAGATCATTGAGAGACACCGGAAGTTCCTCAGATTCGCTTTGGAGGGCAAAGCGTATCAGTACCGCGTTCTTCCCTTTGGCTTAGCGCTAGCTCCCAAAATGCATGGACGCAGCTCTGGAATTACAAACAAATTGGAATTACTGGCGGTTTTTCTGGCTCTCCAGTATTTTTCGAGTCTACTGACCGGCCGTCATGTGCTTCTCAGAACGGACAACACTGCGGTCGTGGCTTATCTGAACCATCAGGGAGGATTACGTTCTCGCCCCCTGTGCAGGCTGGCGAGGCGTATTCTTCTTTGGTCTCACGACAGATTTCTGTCGATCCGGGCTGTTCACATCCCCGGACGACTGAACTTCGGAGCGGATTTACTATCCAGACAGGCTCTGGAACAAGGGGAATGGAGATTACACCCCCAAACGGTGAATCACCTATGGCGTATTTTCGGGGAAGCGAAAGTGGATTTATTCGCGTCGAGCACGACTACGCATTGCCCGCTATGTTTCTCCCTATGCCCTCCATCACCCCTGGGTCTGGATGCGCTAGCTCACAGCTGGCCCAGGACCAGTTTGTATGCGTTTCCTCCGATTCGGCTGGTCCCAGCGGTATTATGCAGAATACGGCGGGACAGAGTGGGACAGCTGCTGTTGGTGGCTCCGCGATGGCACACACAGCCGTGGTTTGCGGATCTCATCAATCTGTTAGCGGGCTCTCCGGTGGAGATTCCCCATTATCGCAAGCACAGGGACGGATCTGGCATCCGAGGCCAGATCTGTGGAACCTGTGGGCGTGGCCTCTGAGCGGAGTGAGTTGATATGTCCCGGTCTTTCTGCTGAAACTACCGAGACTATACTGAACTCTAGAGCAGTTTCTACGAGACGCTTATATGCTTTCAAGTGGAAACTGTTTATGACATGGTGTGAAACTCATGATGTGGATCCAGTTTACTGCCCTGTGGCTTCAGTACTGGAGTTTCTTCAAGACCGTTTTTCGGAGGGATTGACACCAGCCACCCTGAAGGTTTATGTGGCGGCTATCTCAGCTCACCATGAGCATATAGGTGGTGTTTCAGTGGGTCGTCATCCACTGGTTTCTCGCTTTATACAGGGTGCGCGACGGTTGAGACCTTTCCGCCCTGTGCGAGTTCCTTCATGGGATTTATCCATTGTGTTACTGGGTTTGTCAGGGCATCCGTTTGAGCCCCTGGAAACTGTATCGGATAAGCTCCTGACTGTGAAGACACTTCTTCTCATGGCTTTATCCTCCCTCAAGAGAGTTGGGGATTTACAGGCTCTCTCTGTCTCACCCTCGTGTATGGAGTTTGCACCAGGCTCTGTGAAAGTGTTGTTGCGACCTAGGCCTAATTATGTTCCTAAGGTCGCGTCTAATCCTTTTCATTTTCAGCAGGTGGTCCTGGAGGCTTTTTCTCCTGCTGCGTCAGAGTCTGGAGATCTAAGTCTTTGCCCTGTGAGGGCGTTGAAGACTTATGTGGATCGCACTGCCCCATGGCGTGAGTCTGACCAGCTGTTTGTCTGTTTTGGACATAAGAATAAGGGCCATGCAGTTACGAAACAGCGCATGTCCCATTGGCTGGTGGAGGCTATTTCCTTGGCCTATGAGGCGCGCGGGCTCGCTTCGCCCTTAGGAGTAAAAGGTCATTCCACAAGAGCAGTGGCTTCTTCTCAAGCCTTTCTCAGTGGATCTTCTTTGAATGATATCTGTGCTGCGGCAGGCTGGTCCTCACCGAGCACTTTTATCAGGTCTTACAGTCTGGATGTGAGGATGGCTCCTGGCTCCCGGGTTCTCTCCGCTTGAGCGGATGCTTCCTTGGATCCAAGCTATCAGGTACGTCAGGCGTGATGGTATAGCGTTCCCATACGTGGTGACGTCACCGCAGCATCGAAGTGACCTATGAAAGGGAACATCTCGGTTACGTATGTAACCTTGGTTCCCTGAATAGGGAACGAGATGCTGCGGTTCTGGCCGTGCCATACCTTGATAGATTTCTTCTCTTCTTCGTCATGAAATCTGAGGTAAATGGCGCGCGGCACCAGGTATATATATGCCTACGCATGCTAGGCGGTGCCACGCGCTATTTGGCCAATAGGATTGGCGGGATGGTATAGGGCTTCAGACATTCGTCACACCGAAGGTGTTCCCATACGTGGTGACGTCGCCGCAGCATCTCGTTCCCTATTCAGGGAACCAAGGTTACATACGTAACCGAGATGTTTCCTGACTTCAACATTTCCTGATCTAAACGATGATGTGCTGCCAGATCCACTTCAAATCAAGCAAACTAGACTGATGAAATGAGCGACTTTCTTCACAAAACAATAATAGTGACTACGTCAAATTGTGTATTTCTATGCTTCTAGAGAAAAGAGTATAAAAAAATATCAAGCAACTTGCACCTACAAAGTAGCTTATAAACCGCTGGCAAGGCAACACCTCACGAGATTTCCAATGTTCATTAATTATTAAGTAAGAGGTAGCCTATATTGTTACATACATTCATTGTTGCATTTAACTGTTTTAAAGTCGTAAACAATACATTTATTTTATTTTATTTAATGAAAAAATGTAACATAGCCTTCTGGATTCTTAATTACTTGTAGCTGAACTGCCGGCTTTTTGATGCATTACAGTGCATTAAATATATAATATCTCCTCAGTTGTTGTTGTTTTTTTTTTAGATAAGAAACCAGAATAATGAAAACGCAAAAGAAATCGGTCTTATTTGAAAAAACGGAAACCTCTTTCGAAACTTCTTACTGGAAATCAAGCGATTCGAGCTGAAATGGCGTTGTTTCCCCGCCTACAAAGTGACGTTTTGTCTTGATAAATAGAAAGTTAGGCTACCTCTTACAAGCATGATGCGCAAAATGTTGTCTTGCTAGCTCTCTAGATTTAGTTTCACAGCCAATGAGAATGTGTAGATATATTAGTCTGCGTTGTGCTCGTTGATGATGATCACACAGCTGAATTTGCCCTTGTGTTGTTATCACCGATTCACTGATTACCAGCACAGTTTCAGTGGCGCAGCCTGGTTCATTAAATATATTCATAAATATATTTCCTACAACAATACGTTTTCCTTGTATTTTTTTATTATTATTTTCAGTCAAGTTAGAATTTATAGTGAGAATATTAGGCCTATATTTGTAATTTATTATAGGCCTACCTATATTTACAATATATTCGTTGTCGGTAAATAATTATTTCCTAAGAGGATTTTCTCTCTCTTTCACTTTCTTAAGTTCTTTTTTAGCATTATTGTTTTGCGATGCTAAAACGTAATACATAGCCTACACAACCCAGTGACAGAATGGGGTTAAATGCAGATTTAAAAAAATATATAATATAAGGTGCCATATAATGTTGATAAAATAAATACAATACATTATGAACTTTGAGCAAGAAATGAATGACCATTAAGACGTAGTGCGGTCAAACAATATGAATTTAATAAAATATTCAGGCTCACATGTAAGACGTTAGAAAGGAAAATGCTAAAGTAGGAAGACAAAACCAAGATAGACCTAGTTACAAAAGTGTGAAGATACTCCCTTTATGTATGAATATAAAAGTTTGAACATAGCCTAAAATAATTAAGCCCTTTCTGGCACACATAAAACTGGATTTAAAAACGATGACATATCTAATGGTCTGGGTATATAAAAATAATATATAAATATGTAATAATGTCAAGCCGGATAAAGTTTCTCATTCACCTGGTAGAAGATCTGCATCAGGGCGGCCAATAGGCAGCAGCTTTAGTGTCATTGTAAAGTGAAAGTAGGTGGATAGAAAGAAAAAAAACAACAAACGCACACGGAAGGCGCAGACTTATATCTCCTTACGTGTGTTAAAGAGCTGGCGTCGAAATCAGGTAAGTTAGCCTATATTCTATCAGTATTGTATTTTTGCTATATAAACTGCGAACGGTGAGTTTATCGCGAACTGAATTTGTTTATCGCTTGGTGTTGTTGTAAGGAGGAAACATGAGTTTTGTAACAGCCTACTTTCCTCTACTGTAACTGTTGTACGAAAATTAGCAATCGTTCGCAGCGAGCGAGCAAAAACTGACTAAAAAGCCATCAAAGAGCTCTCTGACGAATAAAAATCTCACTTTATGATAATTTAATCTTGTTATGATTGTGAAGTCGGTTTAGTTAGGCCATTATATACTAACCTACTTAAACGATACCAAATGACATAACCATATTTTTTTGCCTGGATACTCCATGTAAAGATACGCGAGGGATATGTCTTCATCTGAATTCACATATTCAACAAGTTTCCTGTATTTGACTCACTGCACTGGAAATATAGCAGGAGCGTAAGGCCTACTTATATGACTTAACGTAGCCGACTTCCATGATTGTGCTAAATGCCACGTTATATATATTTTAGTTTGAAAGTGGAAAATACTTAATTGTTTAGCACGAGCGCCTACACGAATTCACGCCCTACTTTCTGTTCCCCATAGGCTGTTTGTGGCATTGGTTTGTTACGCTTTTTTGTGTGTGTACACTAGAGTGGTCTGTTCTTTGTAAACCCTCTTCACTGTTGTTGTGACATTGCTTGTGTCAGCATCATACTTTGGGATGTAACACCCTCATGCTGTTATTTGTCATAAATATTATATGAATACTAATGGTTGGCTTTGCTGTGGCCTTTTAAAATGCACTAAAAAGGCTTAGTGAAGTGTTTATTTCAGTAATAAGTGGATTAGTTGATGTAAATCAATATATCTATATGTCAATCATTATTTTATGCTATTTGTCAATGGGTAGTTTTTGTCATGGATGTGGACATATCAAGAATGCAATGCAATTATTAATTACAACGATTCAGTCAATTATAAAGGTTAATTAAAAATTTAATTAAGGAAAAAAAGTGATTGTATGCACACCTCTGTGCAAAAAAAAATAAATTAAAAAAATATATAAAATTGAATTAAATTTTGTATACTTTATCAGTTTGTAGATTGTTTAATTTGCTTAAATCCTTTGTGTTATTAGTCACAGCATTTCAAGTTGTATCAACAGTAATTAGATGAGTGTAAAAGTCTCTGAGTTTGTTCATTTCTGCAGTATGACATGACCATTATGAATGCAGTCATCCATTGAATGAAAAGAGATCAAATAAAGTGGATGAGTGGTAAAGTGGTTCATGTGTCAGGTGCCAACTGCTATCTAAGTTTCAGTGTTTGGCAGGTTTGATGTTGAGAGATGGCTTTCTGTTTTCCATCACAGAGAATTCACTTTATAGGAAAGAAAATACACAAATCAAACATCAGAGATTTCAATATGAACAGATTTCTCTTAACCCAAAGGATCAAAGCTATCTCTTGCATATTTGTTTTAGATGCTTACCGTACAGTTGTTCAATTTCTTTTTTATTTCCTTCAGTGTATTTTAAGAGAACTAAGACCTGGATGACACCTTAACAAGACAGGACTATGAAAGAGCAGTCTTTGCGATAATTAAGTCCAACTCACACTGCACTGACAGACACAGACCAGTGCAGACAATCACTAGATTACAAAACATTACACCTTAGACATTCCAAGACCTGAAAAATACTAATTCAGCATGTTTAACTGGTGAAAACAAGCTTTGACAAATGCCAACAGACACTAACAGACTAACAGACACACTGATAAAACAAAATGCTGTGAATTGACCTGTAAACTAAATGTTTAAAATAAAATGTCTTCTCTGCAAATACATAAAGCATTACATAGAGCATTGTTCTATAAAGTCCACCTACAGTCACTAATTTAATCCCTTAAAACTTATCTTTAATAATAAAAGTAACATTTTAAAATTGTTTCCCATGAAAATATTTTTTTCATGTCTTGAAATGGATTGACTACACCTTTACCTCATTGGTTAACCGAAGCTGTAAACACTATACAATGGCAAGTGGCAATATTGGATTAAATCAGATGTCTGAGCCAGAAGAAGAAAAGGAAGATTATACATGGATTATACACGGGAGCCTACAAGTTTGATGTATCAGAATATTTTTGAGACAATGCACTTTTAAGGAGAAAAATGCTCAGCAGTGGCCGATGAATTTGCACATGGTTTTCCTTAAATAAGATTCAGAGAATATGACCTTGCTTTGCAGCCCTTAGAGCATAAGGATCAGCGCAGTGCTGAAAAAGAAAATTATTTTATGCAACAAAATGCTAAGAGATAATAATGAGCAAAATAGTTAAGTAATACTTTACTTAAAGCCTCTATGTAAAATTCATTATTAAGGTATTCATTATGCGTGTTGTAATGCATTATATCCTTTAATAAATTATTATTATTACCAAAGTTATTTTACCAAAGGTTAGCATAATTCATGCATTAAAACATATCAAAATATATATAAAACGTAAATAATGCTTTTTTGTAATGCTTTAGGTAAAATACATACATATATGAACATCAATCGTACTAATAATGTATGTATATGTATATATATATATATATATATATATATATATATGTGTGTGTGTGTGTGTGTGTGTGTATATATATATATATATATATATATATATATATATATATATATATATATACACACACACACACACACACACACACACACACGGATGTATTTTACACATATTTTTGTTTTGTTTGTTTTTAATCTATCTATCTATCTATCTATCTATCTATCTATCTATCTATCTATCTATTAGGGATGGGACGGTATGAAAATTTAATATCACGATTATAGTGACTAAAATTATCACGATTATCAATATTATCACGGTTTTGTTGAAACGAGATGAAAGTGTTCAAAAATAGTTGATGCTCACACTGAAAACATTTCAGCAAGTTTTATATTTAATAATCAACAAACAACTAATAAAACAAGCAACTCTATGCACTTAATTTAAAGAAAGATTAAATTCTGTGGCATTTCCTTCCTTACAATGAAAAGTGTAGAAGCATAGAAAAGCATAGAAAAGTCACTGACTTTCGCCATTCCTTCTCGAAAAAAAACAAAAAAAACATTGTGCGCTGCGCTTGCGTCAGACTGTTGCTGGCTGGACATGATTTAATAGTGAGTTATTAAAACCGCGATAATCAAACACGGTTTTAATGATAATTCATTTTTAAACGATATTACTAACCTTCAGCACATTTTATCACGGTTATCAATAAAACCGGTTATCGTCCCATCCCTACTATCTATCTATCTATCTATCTATCTATCTATCTATCTATCTATCTATCTATATACAGTACAGACCAAAAGTTTGGAAACATTACTATTTTTAATGTTTTTGAAAGACGTTTCTTCTGCTCATCAAGCCTGCATTTATTTGATCAAAAATACAGAAAAAAATGTAATATTGTGATATATTATTACAATTTAAAATAATTGTTTTTTAATTTATTATACTTTAAATTCTCATTTATTTCTGTGATGCAAAGCTGAATTTTTAGGATCATTGTCACATTATCCTTTAGAAATGATTGTAATATGATGATTCATTATCAAAGTTGGAAACAGTTCTGCTGCTTAATATTTTTTCAGAACATGTGATACTTTTTTAGGATACTTTGATGAATAAAAAGTAATTTTTTTTTCTTTCTTTTTTTTTTAAATAAAATCAATACTTTTATTCAGCAAGGATGTTAAATTGATAAAAAGTGATAGTAAAGAAAATATATTATTGAGTTCCTGTAGCTCAGTTGGTAGAGCATTGAGCTATCAAGCGCAAGGTTGGGGGTTCGATTCTCTGGGAACACATGATAGGTTAAAATTGATAGCCTGAATGCACTGTAAGTCGCTTTGGATAAAAGCGTCTGCTAAAATCATAAATTTTAAATTTATATTAGAATATATATTATTAGAATTTTTTTTTATTTTGAATAAATTAAGTTCTTTTTAACCTTTTATTCATCAAATATATAGACAGCAGAACTGTTTTCAACACTCATAATAAATCAGAATATTAGAATGATTTCTAAATGATCATGTGATAGACTGGATGTTACATGTGACACTGAACGCTGGAGTAATGATGCTGAAAATTCAGCTTTGCATCACAGGAATAAATTATTATTTTTAAAGTATATTCAAATATTGGTCTGTACTGTATATATATATATATATATATATATATATATATATATATATACATACCCAAGATTGTCATACCAGTAAAGCAACTTGAATTTAATTTAATTGAACTGAATTGAGAGAAACAGTTCAAGTTCTTCAGATGATGATGAGTTGTTAGAAATTATACCTCTGACCTTTTGTCAATGACCTCCTGGGTTGAAGCAGTAAAAAAGCAAAGCTATAAAACAAATTTATATTGATATACAAATATTTTGAGGCCATAAAACCCTTTCATGAATATGCCATCCTATTTAATCAGGATCCTCTTATATTTTATTTGGGTTGTTCTACACTGTAGAAAGTGGAAACATGATTTAAATATAAATCAATGCATTTAGGCTTACTTAGCGATGTTAAATAATATTGTACACTTAAAGTAAACAAGTTAATTTAGATGTTACGTTACAATGTTTTTTTTTATCAGGGTGCGTGCTACAGAAATAAGCACTGGGTTTTTACCAGACCTGTTTTTCCTGCACAGCTTCTGGTGTTCACACAACAGCAATCTAACTAACCTGATCAACACAGTGGTCAAGTTTGACAGACTGTTGTCACTTATATGAAAAATGCCGTTATTATATTCTTTAAGCATAGTCTTGAGTTTCCATGGTTCATTGGTTTTCCATGTGTGTAAGTGTAACGTGACGTTTTTCCCTTGAATGGTTTATCTTCAGATATTATGTCTGCACATAGGTGTGGTCTTTTTCACCTACGCTGCTTCAATCCCTTTGTTAAACATTAGTGCAGGTAAACCTTTAAAATAGGAATGGTGCAGATTAGCCAGAAAGAAATTTAGAAATATTATTTGGAACAGAGGGATTCACAAATACAGGATGAGTCATGAACTATAGACTCACACTAATTAGTTATCTAGGAATAACTTTAAAAACTTTATTGGCAATTTTCTCATCTTTGATAATATAAAACACTTTAAATACCCTATGATTACACCCTGTGATTTTACAGTGAATGCTTAAATTGAAACTAGAGAGTAAACTATGGATTTGTGTGTTACAATTTACTATAGAAACCTCTGCTCACTTGTACAGTTTAATTGCTAAACTACATATTTTGAAGCTGGTTATTGAACCTTGACAGCTCTTGGAGAGTGAGTTTAGGTGGTTATTAAAACTAATAACTAAAATGACATGGTATTACACTGCGGTTTTCTTGCCTCAAGTGTAGTTCATATGGAAAAACATTCTGTTTTTCTGCTAAATCGATATTTGATTAAAAAAAATAATAATAAAAAAAGTGACCCAAGCAGTCACAAAGGAGGATCAATAGCGAAGTTTGGATCCAAAGGGTTGTTTATTTGCAGCAGATGTGCAAAATGTGCAAATAAATAGGTATAAGAGCCTAAAACAAAGATTGTAATAAAAACAGTCTAAAACTAGAACTGCAAGTACTAAAAACAGTACTAACTCTCCTCTACAACATCGATGCTGGAGTTTCCCTTGCTACACAGTTAGGGATGCACCGAATATTCGGCCACCGAAGATTTTCGGCCGAAAATGGCCCAAAAGAGCATTTTCGGTTTTTGGCCGAAAGACTTTTATCACCGAAACAACACGGCCGAAATGTTGTGATGATGACGCAAACAGAAACCGCGACCTGAACGTGCACCTGCATAGCGCAGACCACGAGCTCCCCGCGACATTCACTTCACACCAGTGAGAACATTCTCTCTCTTCTTATTCCTTTATTCGCAGCACTAAAGCGTCTCCTAACAAAGAGATTGAGACGGACCACGAAGTGAGAACAAAGAAAGGTACAGTCTTATAGAGTCTGTTAGCACACGTCTCACTGAGATCTTTTCGGATCCTCTGCACTTCATCGCGAATGTGCTTGATCCGCGTTATAAAGATCATTACTTGGATGCGGAAATAAGGCAGCGCGCACGAGAAATGATACAGGCCGCGCTGGATGCGGAGAACCCGCGTGGAGACGGAGAAGCGCCAAGCGCAGGAGACAGATCAGAGCGCGGAAAAAAGACTCGTCTCTTGGCATTCACCCTCGTTGTCTGATATTTTCAGTGAAATTCTGCAAGAAAGTGCCTCAAATAATAATACATTGGCTATTGTTCTAGTTCTTAGGCTACTATATATGTGACATTTTATTTACAGTAGCCTATATATATATATATATATATATATATACACACACACACATATATATATACATATACATACATAATATCAGATTGTAGCCATATTTCTGCTAGATTTCTGCTTTAATTTGATAAAACAAATTATTTATGCCCTGCCCCTATTTAAATACACTCTCTCAAATATTTCTCAAATGTCAGGCAGATGACAAGCTCAACTGCTCAACAGCTAGATGGTTATCTGTCTGAAGTCCCCATCCCCAGAAGTGATAACAGTCTTGCCTACTGGAGAAGTAATGCACTTTCTAGTCCTACAGAGAACAATTTCAAATGCACTTGACCTAAATGCACTTTGTTTTTATGAGAGAACAGTTCATTTTAAAACCTTTCTGCAGGCCAGTAGGCCTGTACATTATTATTTAATATTCACATGAGTGGGATACATTTTTAGTTTGAATTTTATTTTATACTGTGCATTGTTGCAATGTGCTTAATAAATATTGCATAATTTGTAATTATGTATTTTTATGTTTTTTATAATTTATGTAATTGTAATTATCTTTGAAACTTTAATATTAATTTATGCAATTGCAATGTCTTAATTTTAGTAAAGTTAGTACATGGTCATAGCAATAAATGCAATGGAATAATTGGCATAATTTCTTTCGGTGTTTCGGTTTCGGTTTTCGGCCTTGGTTTTCTCTTTTTCGGTTTTCGGTTTCGGCCAAGAATTTTCATTTCGGTGCATCACTATACACAGTACAACAATCTTGTCCAAGCTCTCTATCTGTCCACCCCCAACTTCTAGTGGTGGCCCTCTTAAATATACATTTTTTTCCCGTTCTCCCCAAATTGGAAAATAAATTCTTGCCTTTGACTTTTTTTATGATATACATGGTTTAGAAACAAGAGTTAAAATAATAATAATAATAATAATAATAATACATTTAAAAAGAGACAAGATAAACCAAAACATTTGCACAAGCATTTACATACACTAGTTGAGCTGAGCGGTTTTTCTCAGTTTGCACTTCCTATTGAGACTCTCACTTAGCTAGACAAAAAAAATACAAACACGCATCCAACATTAACAGTAAAAAACAGTGATGAAAGACCATGTCAAAGTCTCTCCATCACAATCTTTAAAAAAAAAAACTAATTATCTATTTAGATGGTTACTGCTGAAGTTATCTCCTTAGCCGTATTTGATTTCCTGTATAGTTTAAAGGAATTGTTTACAAAAGAAGATATTTTTAAAAATCTGTTTTTGTAACTATAACTATAACTATAATGGAAGTCCAAAGTTATCTGGACCCCAGTGTTCTTCAAAATATCTATATTTCATTTGAGAATTTTAATTTATGTATCAACTTTACATTTAAATTTTTTAGCCCATTTAAGTTTTATGGGTCTTCAAGTTCTTAGTAAAAAAAAAAAAAAACTGGAAGAGCCATATATTTCTAATAATACTATTCATATACACAGCTTAAGGCTGTTTTTCTCAAATCATTTTAGTGTAAAAGAAAAAAAATTATAGTATGCTTAAGTTCAAGACCAATCAACATTTTTTTTTTCAGGAAAGAAATGTGCAGTGACACAATAGTCAGTAGTTTTGGAAGACATGATCCAGCATGCTTTCATGCCTTAGAGTGCAATTCAGTTTCACTGCTTAAATCGACATCACATTTATTTTACACAGTTAACAAATTTACCTAACTTGACATTATGACTTGGTTTGTTCCTTAACAGAAGGTTTTCAATTTAAGATCCTGAAAATTAACATTTTATGTTTCACTGTCTATCCAAACACACAGAAATATGTGTGTACGCCTTAAATACAATTACATTTAATTAAGTTCCATTATGAACCATTAAAGAAACTAAATGGTCAACAGCATTATCATAATACATATGCTCTACTTTCTTACAATGCAGCATAAAGCTAAATGATAAAATGACAAACTATAAGTAAACTTGTTATATTAGTGATGGTTGGGTTGCCAGGCAGTTGTTGTCAAGCGTGTTGTGGTATACAGTGTCTTCTGTCCCCTTATGTTGGTGAGAGATAAGGCAGGCATACTGTCTTTTCTCCCTTGTCTAAAGAAAAGTCTGAACATTAATAACAAACCCTGCTCTCTCCCCAAAGCATCTGCCTGTGCTCTTTGCACCAAAAAAAAAAAACCCTATTAAGCCTGAAATACAACATGGCATAAAAGGGTTGGGCTTTTCTTCACTTATTTTAGATCATCAGATGCTATTTATCAATGAGCTTCTATAAATGTCATTCATTTTGTATTGAAGATTTCAGTTTTTCAATTCAGTTTGTTCAGAGTAAGGAACTTGTTATAAACTCAATATTTAGTTGTTTTTATATAAAGATTGTGTCTTGTTCCCTTTCGAGAGTTCTCTCGTACTGCGTAAGCTAGCTTACGCTATGGGAAAAGGTCCCCTTTTCTCGAGAATATGAAGCCAAAAATTATCCTTAATTTTTAAATAATGTAAAACGCAGTGCTGCAGCACAGCAGACCCAAGCGAAGCGGCTCGCGCGCTTATTGGCTGTGCTGCGGCAACTGCAGCAACCTATGGTGAGGCGGCGGAGAGTAACGAACCAATGGGGGCGCTTCGCGCCCATTGGACGTCAGAGCGCGCCAAAATAGGCGTGGCTGGAACTATATAAGCCACCGCTTCACCATAGGGATCAGATTTCATCTCCTTCAGCGATCTCACCTGCACTTCGCTGTCTTCTCCGGAGAAGCCTCTACACGCCGTCGAAAAGCCTCTCAGCGGGATAGCACTGCAACGCAGATCTGAGGACGCCGGCTCGTGCTTCATCTCGACGCCGCCTTCAGCACTCGCTTCCTGCTGCGCCATCCGGCGTGACTATATCCTTTTCAAAGCTAGTGTGTTCGCCGCTGCATCACACTTTTTTCCTCCAGAATTCGAGGCGTTGTTTCAAATGCCTCGGGCCTGCGCTTCCTGCCGAGGCCCTCTGCCCAGCGAGGACCGCCACATGATCTGTGTCTCCTGCCTGGGCCGCGAGCATGCTGAGAGCGCACTCTTCAAGGGCGGCTGCCCTGAGTGCGACGACATGGCTATATCGACCCTGCGGGCTCGATTAGCTCAAACCAGCCACGATGCTCCACCCGCTCCGCCTCTTCTCTCAAGTGCCGCGTAAGAAACGCCGCGATCAGAGAATGCCTGAGCATACTGTTACACGCGAGCTCACGCCGGAACACTCCCCGCGTGCCTCGCCCGCTCTCGCTCCTTCGCCTGTCCTCTTCGTGGACGAGCAGCGCCAGTCCCTGCTCACCAGCGCCCCCTTCTCCTTCGGAGCGCCTGAGGCGGAAGAGGACAGACACGACAGCCTTTCTCTCGCCGCGTCCAGTAGTGAGGAATGGTCGGGCTCCATTGCGGACCCCCCCCCCTCTACAGCGCCCAGCTGCACCGGACAATGCACCGATATCGACGCGGAGCTTACTCGCGTGCTTACAAGGGCTGTCAGCGACCTTCAGCTCGACTGGTCTCCTCCAGACGAGCCCGCTAAAAGCAGGCTGGATGAATGGTTCCTGCAGGGGCGCCCTTCGGCCCCTCCGCAAAGAAACGCCCCCTTCTTCCCGGAAGTTCACAATGAACTCACGAAGTCGTGGAAAGCCCCATTCTCCGCACGCTTGAAGACTTCTGTCTCGTCAGCGCTCTCCTCTGTCGACGGCGCCCGAGACCACGGTTACGAGAGCCTCCCCCCTCTCGAGGAGGCTATTGCTGCACACCTCTGCCCGCCCTCAGCCGCTGGATGGCGGTCGAAGCCTGTGCATCCATCCAAGCCGTGCCGCACCACCTCAGCTCTCGCTGGCCGAGCTTACACCTCCGCTGGTCAAGCTGCTTCGGCTCTACACACCATGGCTGTGCTGCAGGTTTTTCAGGCCAGACTTCTCCGTAACCTGGACGAGTCTGCCCCAGATACCTATGACTTTAAAGATCTCCGCAGCGCTACTGATCTAGCCCTGCGTGCGACAAAGACCACAGCACAAGCGATCGGCCGAAGCATGGCAAGCCTCGCTGTTTTAGAGCGACACCTCTGGCTCACGCTCACGGAGATGAAAGACGCCGACAAATCCGCCTTTCTCGACTCTCCTATCTCGCCTTCCGGCCTCTTTGGCCAGTCGGTTAAGGGTTTCGCTGAACGCTTCACTGAGGCTCAGAAAACGTCGCAGGCAATGAGACACTTCCTGCCGAAACGCTCTAGCTCTGCTGCGGGACGCCGTAGAAACGCGCCGCCCCCTCAGACCTCGAAGCCATCGCAGCCAGACTTACAGTCTCGCCCAGCGACCAAAACCCAGCACCGCTCTCGCTCTACGAGCCGCAAACCGCCAGAGAGACGGGGACCTCGGCCCAGGATTGTGCTGAACCCCGAGCCTCCGAAGCCCTCCTGACCTTCGGGCTGAAAAGACCGTGGTTAAGTCCCGCTGCGGCCGGACCACCACACAAGAAACCTCACATGCTTCCTCCAATCCCCTCACTAAAGGCGGTTGGAGATGTCTATACTGCAGTAAACGAGCCTGTTACAATGCACGCACGCCTGCACACAAACGCCGTTTTCACGGCGACCTCAATAAAGCACAAAAAGAGCTTTTTCTATGTAGGCAGTGTGCCCACTACACAGTACGCACCCCTACATGTATACACACTCCCCCAAGTGTCACAAAGACTCACTCGGGTCTCCTTTCATGCCCACCTTCCCGCTCGCGCCGGAGGTGCTCTAAATGTAGCGCGCGTGCCCACTTCTCAGTGCGCAACCCTACAAATAAGCGCTGTCACCACAGTGTCACAAGCACAGCATACTCGAGCTACTGGTCCCCTCATAACAGGCGGCCAGTGCCCGAAGCACATTCAACCCATAGCCGCACGAGCCGCTGCATGGCAGGCCATCCCCGGCATATCAGATTGGGTTTTGAATATAATAAAACGAGGTTACTCGCTCCAGTTCGCTCGCAGACCGCCGCGCTTTCGCGCCGTGGTCGAAACAAAAGTGAAAAGCGAAATGACACACGTCCTTCGCGCCGAACTGATAAACCTTCTTGCAAAAGGGGCGATAGAAACTGTCCCCCCTGCGCAGCGCGAGTCAGGCTTTTACAGCCGCTACTTCCTCGTACCAAAAAAGGATGGCGGTCTCAGACCCATCCTAGATCTCAGACGTTTGAACAAAGTGCTTATGACGCGATCGTTCAAAATGTTAACTACCAAACAAATACTCGCGCAAATTCGCCAGAGGGATTGGTTTTTCTCAGTGGATCTGAAAGACGCTTACTTTCACATTCAAATAGCACCCCATCACAGGCCATTCTTGAGATTCGCATTCGAGGGGCAGACTTATCAGTACATGGTTCTTCCATTCGGCCTCTCCGTAGCGCCCCGTACGTTTACGCGGTGCATGGATGCCGCTCTCGCACCCCTGAGAATGCGGGGAGTGCGAGTATTGAACTACCTCGACGACTGGCTAGTTTTAGCCCATTCCGAGGAACTACTGACGACACACAGATCCTGGATGCTCAGCCATTTAGAATGCCTGGGTCTCACGATCAACACTGTCAAGAGCGCTCTGTCTCCCAGCCAGAGGATTTCCTTTTTGGGGATAGACATAGACTCTGTGACATGTACAGCGCGTCTGACGTCACAGCGCGCTCTCACTATTCAGCATTTAGCCGTGTCGTTCAAAGCCGGGTCTCTTTACCCGCTCAAACGATTTCAGGAAATGCTAGGTCTGATGGCATCAGCCTCTGCGGTTCTCAAACTGGGCCTGCTGCGCATGCGCCCACTACAGCGCTGGCTGAGAGACCGTGTTCCAGCGCGCGCCTGGATTTCCGGCCGCGCACGCATCAGGGTGACCCACGGCTGCATCGCAGCTCTGGCCCCTTGGAAAATAGCCAACTGGTATCAGTTAGGCGTAAGCACGGGCGCTGTCTCGAAATGGAAAGTAGTCTCGACAGATGCATCCAACCTCGGTTGGGGCGCCCTGTACGAGGGCAGGTCTGCCTCCGGCCTCTGGTCGAGCCCGGAGCGACTGTTACACATAAACTGTCTGGAGATGATAGCGGTCGAACTATCCCTGAAAGCTTTCCTCCCATTTTTAAAGGGCCATCACGTTCTGGTCAGATCAGACAGCATGTCAGTGGTGGCCTACATAAATCGCCAGGGTGGTGTCAGGTCAGAAACCTTGCACACCCTGACCGAGCGTCTTCTGACATGGGCACATTGCAATCTGCGCTCGCTAAAGGCAGCGCATGTACCTGGCATCCTGAACCGGGGCCCGGACATGCTTTCCAGGGCCGAATGTTCCCCCTGGGGAGTGGTCTCTTCACCCACAGACGGTTCAGTTGATGTGGAGCATCTTCGACAGGGCAGAGGTCGACCTCTTCGCCTCAGAAGACAACGCTCATTGCCCAATATATTTTTCAAAGAGCAGGGACGCGCTGGCCCTCGATTGGCCCAGACGCCCGCTTTATGCCTTCCCACCGGTCGCGATGCTGCCGCAGGTCATCGATCGGGTCAGGAAGAGCAGATGTGCTATGCTGCTAGTAGCCCCACTCTGGACGACCCAACCTTGGTTCTCCGAGCTGATGCAGCTGTCCAGTACAGCCCCATGGCCAATACCGCTGCGGAAAGATCTCCTCACGCAGCTGAAGGGCACGCTCTGGCATCCCCACCCCGAACTTTGGGCCCTTCATGTATGGCCCCTCAACGGGTACCCGGGAACCTCCCTGAGGGAGTGTTAAAGACCATTACGGAAGCCAGAGCGCCCTCAACCAGGCGCCTATATGCGCAGAAATGGTCAGTGTTCTCCACCTGGTGCGGGACACGGAACCTAGACCCTCACTTATGTGACGTGTCGGAGATACTCTCCTTCCTACAGGAGCGTTTAGATGCGGGCAGATCCCCGTCTACGCTCAAAGTGTATGTGGCAGCCATTGCAGCTTCTCATGCTCCGGTGGCCGGCCTATCACTGGGAAAAAACGAACTGGTCATTCGTTTCCTTAAGGGAGCTCGTCGGATGAACCCTCCCCGACCCCCTTCAATCCCTTCCTGGGACCTGTCTACGGTCCTAGAGGCCTTAAAGGGCCCCCCTTTTGAACCGCTTCAGTCTGTCGATATGAAGCTTCTTTCGTTCAAAACCGCTTTTCTACTGGCTCTGGCCTCAGTCAAGCGAGTGGGGGATTTACATGCGCTATCTGTAAGCGCTGACTGTCTCGAGTTTGGGCCTAATGACTCCAGAGTCATTCTCAGACCAAGACACGGCTTTGTCCCCAAGGTGCTCTCAACACCGTTCAGAGCGCAGGTCATCTCGCTGTCAGCCCTTTCCTCGCAAAGCGACGAAAGCAACGCGAGCTTCATCTGCCCCGTCAGGGCTCTTAAAACCTATATTGCGCGCTCCGCCTTATTCAGGAGGTCGGACCAGCTCTTCATATGCTTTGGTGGGCGCACCCGAGGTCTCGCCACCACGAAGCAAAGCCTATCGCGATGGATAGTAGACACTATCTCGCTGGCTTACAAATCTAAGGGCCTTCACTGCCCGTTCGGCATCAGAGCCCATTCCACCCGAGGTATGGCCTCGTCATGGGCGTGGTCCTGCGGGATACCACTGGATGATATCTGTGCGCCGGCAGGCTGGCCTCTCCGTCAACATTTATTAGATTCTATAATCTGCAAGTCCCTGCCCTGCAGGCCAGGGTACTTTCTATATAGACGTGCTAAGCCTTACCACGTCCCCCTTTTTTCGTTCCCTATATAAAGCTCACTAAGGTTGGCTGTTGGGACTGGGATTTCTCCTGCTATAAAGCCCCGAGCTCTCGCCTTGGGCTGTGACAGGTCGAAGTTCCCGAGCACGCACGGCGTTTTACATTGTGTTCCCATAGCGTAAGCTAGCTTACGCAGTATGAGAGTACTCTCGAAAGGGAACGTACTCGGTTACTAACGTAACCTCGGTTCCCTGAGATGAGGGAACGAGTACTGCGTAACCTGCCGTGCTATGTGCTCGGACCGGGTGATCGCTTCAGTCGATTTAAAACCTGATCCCTATGGTGAAGCGGTGGCTTATATAGTTCCAGCCATGCCTATTTTGGCGCGCTCTGACGTCCAATGGGCGCGAAGCGCCCCCATTGGTTCGTTACTCTCCGCCGCCTCACCATAGGTTGCTGCAGTTGCCGCAGCACAGCCAATAAGCGCGCGAGCCGCTTCGCTTGGGTCTGCTGTGCTGCAGCACTGCGTTTTACATTATTTAAAAATTAAGGATAATTTTTGGCTTCATATTCTCGAGAAAAGGGGACCTTTTCCCATAGCGTAAGCTAGCTTGCGCAGTACTCGTTCCCTCATCTCAGGGAACCGAGGTTACGTTAGTAACCGTGTACGTTTTTTGTTCTTAATACATGCATGGATAGTTTTCTAGCCTGTATGATAAACCTTGCAACAGCAGTAGTCGATGTCCCTCTTTAAAGGTGTTAAACCATGGGTAAGCAGGGCATTAGTGCGGATTAGTGTGTTGACATCTGTGTGTCTTAACAGAACTGTCTGATTAATAGCTCTATGTATTTCAGAATTAAAGGGATATTTCACCCAAAAATATAAATGAGTGATTTTTTCAGAAAGAAGCACCATTAAATTGAAAATTTCCTTCTGAAGATAGACAGGTTAAATGATTTGCTCACAACTTGAGTTAAACTGATTCTGATTTATGATGATAAGTGCTTAGATAAGTCACATTTAAATCTAGACTCAAAACCCATCTGTTTAGCTGTGCTTTTATTGAATGAGCACTGTGTGACGTCCAAACTGATTGCACTGTATTTTACTTAATTCGCTGTATTTTATGTAAAACCATTTTCTATTTCTAACTGTTTTAAATTCATTTTAAATAATTACATTTTTAAATAATTTCCAACCTTTTAAAATTGCTTGTTTTATTTTTATTATTATTTTACTTTCTTTTATGTAAAGCACTTTGAATTACCATTGTGTATGAAATGTGCTGTATAAATAAACCTGCCTTGCCTTAGCCAAAACCATTATTTTTTTTAAATTCTTGACTGATTTGGTCACTTTTTACTGATGTTGTTGTATGGAAAAAGCTATTGTTGAGTTGAGTAATCTTTTTTCAGTGAACAACTCTAGTTCCAAAGAACTGAAAATGTCGTTTTTACAGTGCAACTAATGTCGTGATTTTTATTTCTTTTTTTAACTGTTGCAGTGCTTGCATACTATGGCGCTGTGGGCGCAAATGACCCCGCGGTTACAGTACCTGCCAAATCAGACACTGAATGAACTCTACCCGGACACATTCCCTCTGGACGTCAGGCACTATCTGGCCAGCTGGATAGAGGAACAGAGATGGTATGACATCACTGTTACAAATTAAATGGATGCTTTTTATGTTGTATTAAGATTAACACAGTATTGTTTACCTGAAGTTTGCGCTGATCTGACACTTATAGTAGTAGCGTGAATACATCATCACAGGCAGTGTAGAAATGCTGGGTACACACCAAAAGATGATCGTGCTGATTTTGGGCAAATTTCCCACCTTCCGACAATCCTAGCTATGTCCCGATTATCTTGATTGCTCTACAGATTATTTTATCAGATTTTCCCTTGGTGTGAGGTGTGATCGCGAATCATAAATATTCAACATGTTTAATATTTACGATCAGAAATCCTGATGTGTGCACGCTCTGCAGATTATCACGTGATACGAAACAATATCCAATCAGAAAGCGAGATGATGGAAGACGGAAGCAGTCATGGCGCAGCACAAGGGTGAAATTGATGTGGACAGCAGAGATGGAGGATCAGCTTATTGATTTGTGGCAACAAATCATTGCAATTTCTTCCTGCATATCGTCCACCATGCTTTGTCTGAATTCTCACGAGATTTTGCGAGATTTCCTGTGTTCACAATCGAGACTCTGGTTGAAAATCTGCTCATGTGTGGTGTGCTGTCTTTGACACATCATGGCACACCACACACTATAGGAGCAAAACGGTTAAATCTAGGATTTTTTATCCTCATGTTTGTGGTCTATCACATTTTGAGAATCGTATGACATGTAAAAAATATTTTGGTGTGTACCCAGCATTAGTAAGTAAGTGTCTGAAAATTTGAGAAGTGAGTAGTATTAGGCTGATGGTAATGACTGAAAAGTAGTTTGACCAATAGCATGCAGGCATTGTACATAAACAACCAATCATGGTGTGTGAGAAGGTGGAATCTACAGAGACTGCCCAAGCAATGCACATATGGGTACATATAATAAGAGGACTGTGGAGAGCACAGTGAAAGGAAAACAAAACTTAAATCAGGACATTTTAGGCAATTTATAAATCCTATCCAAGACAAAGAGGATGTAGTAATCCCTATATGGTGGCCTCCATGAGTTGACCCATTCTGATATTAAACATTTAAAAGTTAATTTCTTATAATGTTTTTTCAGTAAGGTCAAATGATTGAGTGCACATGTACTGGTGAGTAAATTAACTGTAATAGAAACATGAGTAACTGTTGTCTAAGGCATAACATTTAGGGTAGATCACTGCTTAGGAATTTCCTGTTACAGGGAACTGAGTCATTCTTATAACAAGAATAGGGAATATGGTTGGAGAACAGCACAGGACAAGCTAGACTTGAAAGGCTTTGTTATATGTCAGTTTGCGACATTTACTAAGGATGATTCTATGCAGCAGGGCTTTAAAAATGTCATGCTTTTCTAATGTTTTATTTAGGGAGACCTTTGATGTGGATAACAGGGAGCAAGAGCCTCAGGCTCGAAGGCTGTTGGATCAGATGATGCATTTGCTGCAGGAAGTGGCCCAACTCAACCCTAACGTGGTGGAGAGGGTCAAACTACAACATATCAGCCGGAACTTGGTGTGCATAACTGATATTCCTAACATTCGTGATTTCTGCTGGCTTAAAGATACAGGGTCATTCCGTGTCAAATCAACCAAAACAATAGAAAAAAAATCCCTAGCTCAAATTTTTGATTTTGCTAATATTTTTTTTCTCAAGAAAATCTTAAATGTAATGGATGAATATTTACTGAGTAATCCACTATATTGTATAAGGGGGTCAAAATGGCAATTTTAATCTCTGAGCCAAATTACAGGGGGGTAAAAATGACTTCAGAAAGATGGCAGCATGATAATGATATTTTTACACAGAGATTGATAGGTCTGGTAGTAAAATCTGTTGACTTTAGCAATCTTCATTGCATTATGTGGCAGTTAAAAATGGTGAAACTGCACTTTTAACGTTTTTTTTCTCCAAAGTTTGCATGACTTTAACTCAAGAAGTATTAAAGATATCTTAATGTCCTTTTAGATATTGGGTATATGAAATATAATGCTTCTTTTCTTTTAAAGAGGAATGTCTGAAAAACAAATAATGTTGAAAACTAGACGAGTATTGAGATCTGCATTGAACATACCTGAGAGCCATAAATATTATTTTTCCAAAGTTTGCATGCCTATAACTCAAGAAGTGTTAAAGATATTGCAATATGATTTCAAGGCTCTACACAGTTCAGTCCCAGAGATATGGGGATCTCAATGAGGCTCCGTGTCCAGAATGTCAAATGTTACCTATTTTTAGTGGTTGAAAACCAAATGGTGGTCACTTTGTATACAGCTGATACTTACTCTATTTAAAACAAAGTGTCTACAGAATAAGTAATGTTGAAACTAGGTGTTTATCTTGTTTCCCTCTATCAAAACAATATGCACAGAACATACCTGTCGGAGTGCTAAAAATGCCCTGTAATGGTCAAGTTGAGGCACATTACCTGTCTCTCAGTAGACTATTCATAAGATTCAATATTTGAAATAGTTTCAGGGATATTTAGAAGAAGGAATTTTGTTCATTTTAACAGCTTCTGAATCTACCAAGAGTTCAAACACGCAGTATTGTAACATCTTTGAAACAAATTGCACACCTTATAGGAAAAACAGGTTGCTTTTGCCACAAGGTCTTTCTTTCCTTAAGGTCTTTCACAGGTAAATCTCACCCCAGGTAAATGGGATCCTGGGTAATCTTATTTTACATTACACACTGTTCATACTTTACCTAGATTTAACAATTATTACTGGTCACTCATAATCTGATGTGTCACACACTATACATTACTAAACCCTGGGTTACTGTTATTATTTGCATATTTGCATTGGCAGTGATGACTAGATAAATACAAAACCACATTTGGTGTGAAAATTGTAGGATACAACAATTTGGACAGGGAGCTGCAGGATTAAACCAGAGTTTTAAAAAGGAAAATTCCAAATGAAAAGTTTCTTAGGAATCAGAATCTAAAATCATATTAAGATAACGTTATATATATCTTGAGTTACAGGCACACAAACTTTTGAAAAAATTATATTTATGACACAAACAGGTGTGTCCTATACAAATTTGACAGGGGGAAACACAATGCATTCATAGTTTCAACACTACTTATCCTTTAGACATTCTGCACAGTAAATATATTGACCCAGATGTGGTTTTTGAAAACTGAAAATGTATACATTAACAATTTACTCCTGGAGCCATATTCAAAATCCAGTAACTCTGGAACCCATTCAAATAGAGCCTTAAATATGAAGATACTAAAAGTAACGTTTGTTAAGACCCAATATCTAAAAGGGCATTAAGATATATTTAATGCTTCTTGAGTTATAGGCATGCAAACTTTGGAGAATTTGGACTTTCCCCATTTTTGAATGGTCAACACTGGCACATAATGCAACAAAGATTGCTAAAGTCCACAGATTTTACAAACAGACCTAGCAATTTCTGTGTAAATATAACATTATGATACTGCCATCTTTCTGAAGTCATTTTACCCCCCTGTAATTTGACTCTGAATCTCAGGTGAAAATTGCCAATTTTGATCCCCCTCTACTCTACTAATAGTGGATTACTCCATAAATGCTCATCCCTGACATTAAATATTTTGGCTTTCATCACTAAACATGTCTGTCTTTCTTCCGAGAAAAAAATTAAGCCGGGGATCTCTGGTTGAGTTGATACAGAATGATCCTACTGTATCATTTAAAACCGGTTAAACTAATGACTTTTTATACAGGGTTTGTAAAGTGGGGTGCTGGGGACCCCGAGAGGGTTTATGGGGTTAACATTAATATTGATAATATTGATATTTTCTATATTTGATAATTGGCTTTGGTTTCAATACAGTAACAATATAAAAGCTCATTATTTAATTTACAAGCAACAATCAACCCTCTACATTGCGACTAAATCACTCGCATATGCGACTTATTTTCACTTCGGGCGACTAGACTGTGTGCTTTATAGTTTCACTCTCTGTAAAGCGATCTGTGCTGTTTTTTAGTTCATCTGAATGGATGTTCAAACGCACCTGTATTTGACGTAATGTAAACTCTAGTGTGAAGGCGCACGACTCGCCGCCCCTTTGTCTCTCACACACGTAGAGCGAGAGAGAGCGAGTAAATTGATGCGCTATATGTAATCGATATTCTTTGTTGTATTTTCCGGTCAAAATAATGACGCTCCTTTGGAATTCTTCACCTTTTAAGAACTGCCGGTTTTTCTGGAAGTGGGCGGAGCTAATGCGCAAACGGCTGGCTCGGATCTCATTGGCTGGCGCTCACCTTTTTTCGACCCGGTTTTGATTTCAGCAAATCAGTTCGAGAGAACGCACAAAACTTGATTAATATTCATGAATTCAGCAGCTCATTAATTCTTAGTAGTCCTTAGTGCTTGTTATAGTTCTTATTAGTAGAATTTGTATCATTAATATCTCATCAGTATTTTAGTTTTTTTATATTAAGGTTTTTTTTTGTCTTTTTTTTTATACAGAAACACAGAATGACCAAAATATCTAAGATATCAGATATCTAAGAAACTGCCATTTTACAAACAGTTATACTGTATATATGCAGTCATGCCCAAAAATATGGACACCCTTGGTAAATATAATCAAAGAAAGCTGTAAAAATTAATCTGCGTTGTTAATCCTTTTGATCTTTTATTTAAAAAAATCACAAAAATCTTTCATTGGATAATAAGAATTTAAAATGGGGGGAAATATCATTTATGAAATAAATGTTTTTCTCTAATACACATTGGCCACAATTAAAGGGTTAGTTCACCCAAAAATCTAAATTCTGTCATTTATGACTTAATTTACTCCAAGGGCTCTCAGTCCCTCCATTGAAACTGTGTACGGTATACTGTCCATGTCTAGTAAGGTAAGAAAAAAATCATCAAAGTTGTCCATGTGACATCAGAGGGTCAGTTAGAATTTTTTGAAGCATCGAAAATACATTTTGGTCCAAAAATAGCAAAAACTACGACTTTATTCAACAATGTTTTCTCTTCCGGGTCTGTTGTGAGATTTCAAAACACTGTAGTTTAGTGATATCCGGTTCGCGAAAGAATCATTCGATGTAACCTGATCTTTTTGAACCAGTTCACCAAATCGAACTGAATCGTTTAAAACGGTTCGCGTCTCCAATAAGCATTAATCCACAAATGACTGATGAGGAGCTGATGATACTGCGCATGTGTGATTCAGCGTGAAGCAGACTGACACACAGAGCGTCTGAACCGAACTGGTTCTTTTGGTGATTGACTCAGAACTGATTATGTGCTAATGTTATGAGCGTGAATAAACCGAAGGCTTGAATCAAGGGCAATCATCATTACGTCGAGCGCAAAAGAACCAGTGAACCGTTTTCTTCAACCGGTTTATTGATTCGAACTGTCCGAAAGAACTACTGGTGATCCGAAAACCGATGCAACCGGTTCTTGACTCGAGAACGAGCCAATCTTTGATATCACAAACTGCAGTGTTTTGAAATCTCACAACAGACACAGAAGAGAAGACAATGCTGAATAAAGTCGTAGTTTTTGCTAATTTTGGACCAAAATGTATTTACGATGCTTCAAAAAATTCTTACTGACCCTCTGATGTCACATGGACTACTTTGATGATGTTTTTCTTAAAAAAACATCATCTTTCTGGACATGGACAGTATACCGTACACACAGTTTCAATGGAGGGACTGAGAGCTCTCGGACTAAATCTAAAATATCTTAAACTGTGTTTCAAAGATGAACAGAGGTCTTACGGGTTTGGAACGATATGAGGGTGAGTTATTAATGACATAACTTAGATTTTTGGGTGAACTAACCCTTCTATATCCCTAATCCTACCCAATACCCTAACTTAACAACTACCTCACTATTGAAAAACAGCAAATTAGGAGTTTGTTGAGGCAAAAATCATAGTAAAAAATCTGTTTTTTACATAGTAAAAAAATGTGACCAAGAGTCATTGTGTATTGTATGTTATATAACCTCATCTTGAGTTACATTTCTTTGGCATTGTGAACGCATGTATCTCTTTCTTACTTTTATATTTCTGCATCTCTCACTCTTGGAAGCCTGCCATGTTGACTCATGTTGTGACAAAGCACACTGTTTGTATTTCTGCCTATTTACTATGTAACCTTGTGTAACTGCTTATCAGAGTGTGTTCCAGCCACAACCCATGCAACTTGTGAGGATAGTTCGAGATATTCTAAGGAAAGAAAGACACTTATTAGCGCAGGCGGTAAGTACAAAACCCTTTATTCTGCAATATTTTACATTTGTTGGGAAAATGCAACAGTAATCTTAACTTATGAGTAAAGTTATGCATAATTTAAATGTTCAATATGTCATTGTTCTTGGTGTTTTTGTGCTTGTCTGTAGAGTATGCATCCTAACTTCGCATCCTTCCAGCAAATTCCTCAGGCACCTCCAGCTATCAATGGCACCCCACAACCTGCAAGGGAGGATGGGAAGACTGATGTGGACAATCTGATGGTCCAAGTTTTGGAAATTCAGAACCTCCGTCAAACACTCCATCAGCTTCAGGAGGATTTGAACTGGGAAAAGCAGGAACTGGAGTCGATTCAAGGTAAGAGATCGAAATCTTTTTTTTTTTTTTTGTCAGATTAGTGTTTCACATTTGACTGAATGAACTTCTGTCCATTATGAAGAGGAAAATAGTCTAAAACTTTAGGAAATAATCAATCCATTGGGAGTTCCACTAGGTCAAGTTTACCTTGTTCAAAGCACAAAGGGGATGAAATACTTTTTCAAACCCACATTTTTTAAAAAGCTTTTCTTTAAATGAAAACAGAGGAGGAAGTGCTGCTCGCCAGTTATTAATTCCATATGTATAAAACTCTTTTCAGTTTTTAACGTTTTCCTCTTTCATTGGTTCCTTTTCCAAAGCACATTCAATTATTATGATCAAGATATTTGTGAACTACTAATCATCATACTTTTGTAGTATTCATTGTTTTTTACAATACATATTATTCCAAAGCACCTTTAAAAAGAAAAGCAACATAATGCTCTCACTTTTCACAAATTTTGTATTGATAACACCAGAAAAGGATTATGGGGGAGAATGTAAACTGTGCAAAATCTAGAGGGCAGAATGTAAACTATATATAATGTTTTCAACTAAAGTTTGTTTTCTCTGACAGCCTTTAGGAAGCAGTAACTATACAGACCTAAACACCCCTACACATGCATGTGCATGTCTTCATACAGGTCCAACATGAGGGGGGTGCTGTGTTCGTCAACTTTTGGAATTCTTCCTTCTTTTGAATTTTTTCTTTTAAACTTTTCCTCATGAGTCATGGTTACAAAACTGGTTATGCACTTGTGGCGCCTTCTTTTTTGTGATGAGATCGAGCAAGCACACAAATGTCTTTATTTATCACAGGAATGATATGTTAAAAAAACTGAAGTATTGCAGGCCATACATTAGGCACTATATAGTTGCACACTTGGCACAGTCCATGCAATGGTTCTGTCTACATAGCTGCTTTGATACGGTTAACACATAGCTATGCAGCAAAAGGGAGAAATACAATAAGACAAGCCCTAGAGCAGCAGATGTGTAAATAGTAGTTTCCGTCATAAGGGCTCCAACAAGTCTAGCCTTGATTTGAATTTTTTGATGAGTATTTTGATGTCACAGCACAATAATGCAAAAACATAAAGCATAGGCTCAAAAGTTAGAGTTAATTTATATGAATGATCAATTTAACTTTTTTGTCTTCGCTTGGTAGTCTTTGTATGAAATTTTGTACGAAAACAGATTAAATGTGCATGGATAAACTGCAATTTCAGTTCTTTGGAATTGGAAATCTGTATAGCCATCAGTATTTGCAAATATATGCAATCCATTATACAGATCTTGGAACTCTTAAAATTTCATAATTTGGTACTCTTTAAAAATTTTGATTAACCTGATTTATTATCTTACATTTAATTAATTTGTTTAAAATGTATTAATAATTAGGGCTTAAAAAATTAATGCATTAATAACTAGGGTTGGGAACCGAGAACCGGTTCTTATTCAGAACCGTTTCTGTTTTTTAAAAAGAACCGGAACCGTGAGCAATTTCTAAGTTTCGGTTCTGAAAATGATTCTGTTGCAACACGTGACCAAGCACTGTGAGCAGCCTTTCACCAGTGTTCTGATGATTCTGCGTTTCCAGTAAAGGATGTCACAAACCAAATAACAGAAACAACTGCCTCTTTAATTACTGAGCACATTGTTTCCAATGACGCGCACTCCACAGACTCGCCATGCCGGCGTAATACAATATTTACATTGTATTGACTTCAACTTGGACCACTAAATAAATATACTGCTATTGTTATGCAAGTATGAGGGTTAGATTACTTAGTGTACAGGTCATTTCAAGAGTGATAAACAAATATTTATTTTCATGTATTTTAAATGTTTAAAAATGTGAAAACCGCTCATTGGATCACACCATCTCCTGACTGCATTATTATTTGTAAAATAAGGGCTTTATGGAGTGTGTATACATGGTTATATGAATGTAAAAAAAAAAACAAAAAAAAAACATAATAATAGTTCATTTAAATGGAACCGGAATCGGAACCTATATGTTGAATTTTGACATTGCCAACCTTTAAATTAAGTTTCCAGTAGGTAATATACAGTATTGAGCATTGAGTAGTTGAGTATTGTGCATTTTCCCTTACCACAATTTTTTCAATAGTTGTTTAATGATTTTAATGGAACCAGAATCGTAAACGAAAAATTTCTAACGATTCCCAACCCTATTAATAACGCATTAACGCAAATTCATTTTAACTTTTTAACGCATTGTCTGTTTAATGATTGATTGACTTCGCGAGCCTCCACTGACTGCGCACGCACCTTCCCAAATGAATGAGACTTTTGCCAACTCTTGCACGCTTCCAGGCTCTGTTCCATGCTCTCCCTCTGCCTATGTAAATCTCGTACCAAAGTGTCAACCCAGTTTGCAATATGAAATAAAGTCTCAGATTACAAATTTTATACATTTTAATACTAAATTCTAACAATAAATACTGTTTTAGCGTACTTAATATGACGTAAATCATAAAATGTAGCGCTTCAGTTAAAGCCAAAGCACTGAAAAAACAGAGTTGCGTCAAGTTTTGATCTCGCCAATGTTGCCGCGTGGTCACATGATCCATAGCGCTCTCCAAACAAACCAGTGTTGACATTACAGATGCATCTTAATAAATTAGAATGTTATGGAAAAGTTCATTTTAGTGATTCAACCTAAATTGTGAAAATTGTGTATTAAATAAATTCAGTGCAGACATACTCAAGTAGTTTAAGTCTTTGGTTCTTTTAATTGTGATGATTTTGGCACACATGACATTTAACAAAAACCCACCAATTATAATATCTCAACAAATTAAAAATATGGTGACATGCCAATTAGCTAATCAACTCAAAACACCTGCAAAGGTTTCTGAGCCTTCAAAATGGTCTTTCAGTTTGGTTCACTAGGCTATACAATCATGGGGAAGACTGATCTGACCAGACATTCCTTGCCAAAGAAGCCGGCTGTTCACAGAGTGCTGTATCCAAGCATGTTAAAAGAAAGTTGAGTGGAAGGAAAAAGTTTGGAAGAAAAAGATGCAAAACCAACTAAGAGAACTGCAGCCTTATGATAATTGTCAAGCAAAATCGCTTCAAGAATTTGAGTGAACTTCACAAGGAATGGACTGAGGCTGGGGTCAAGGCATCAAGAGCCACCACACACAGACGTCTGAAGGAATTTGGTTACAGTTGTCGTATTCCTCTTGTTAAGCCCCTCCTGTACCACAGGCAACATCAGATGCATCTAACCTGGGCTAAGGAGATTAAGAACTGGACTGTTGCCCAGTGGTCCAAAGTCCACTGGGCAACAGTCCAGAGTCTGGAGGAAGGGTGGAGAAGCTCATAGCCCAAGTTGCTTGACGTCAGGTGTTAAGTTTCCACAGTCTGTGATGATTTTGTGTGCAATGTACTAATGTAATGGTAACTACGATATACACCAGCTCCAGTCTGGATCCAGAACATCTGAGAAGAGATGATGCCAACCCCTCAGAGGACCTCAGATAATACTAACCCTGAATCAACAAACAGAACTAACAAATATTGCTACAAGTGTGATTGAATCATATAATAATTGCTTTTAATAATGTTCATCGTCTGGCTGACTACGTCTTGTATTAATTTTTCTGAAAAATCCTGTCATATGCACACAAACTGACAGTCGCCACTTATAAGCTACTACAAAATATTGTAGAAACTTAATTTTCTGTAAAGTTGCTTTGTAATGATTTGTATCGTAAAAAGCGCTATACAAATAAACTTGAATTGAATCAATGTCATCTGCTGGTGTTGGTCTATAGTGTTTTTTGAAATCCAAAGTCACTGCACCTGTTTACCAAGAAATTTTGGAGCACTTCATGCTTCCTTCTGCTGACCAGCTTTTTGAAGATGCTGATTTCATTTTCCAGCAGGATTTGGCATCTGACCACACTGCCAAAAGCACCAAAAGTTGGTTAAATGACCATGGTGTTGGTGTGCTTGACTGGCCAGCAAACTCACCAGACCTGAACCCCAAAGAGAATCCATGTGGTACTTTCAAGAGGAAAATGAGGAACAAGAGACCAAAAAAATGCAGATTAAATCAGGAGGAGGCAGTAATTAAATCAAAAGAAGCCCTTACCAAGTATTGAGTACATGTACAGTAAATGAACATACTTTCCAGAAGGCCAACAATTCACTAAAAATGTTTTTTTTACTGGTCTTATGAAGTATTCTAATTTGTTGAGATAATTAATTAATGGGTTTTTGTTAAATGTGAGCCAAAATCATCAAAATTAAAAGAACCTTAAGAAGTTAAGACTTAAACTACATCATTCTGTGTGCATTGAATTTATTAAATACACAAGTTTCACAGTTTGAGTTAATTTACTGAAATAAATGAACTTTTCCACGACATTCTAATTTATTAAGATACACCTGTACATTTGAATGGGTTTAAGTAGGATAGACGACAGCTTCATTATACAGGTATTATTTGCAGCAATTTTTGGTAAACATTACAGCATATTATGCATTGATTATTACAACGATGGCATTTACAGTATCATTTTATTCTGGAGAGTGATGAAGAGGCAACATTAATATGGTTTTCTTAACCCTCAGGTATTGCTTACTTATAATGTGACCATACAACTATTAAAAAAAAATTTCAGTTAAATAAGTATTGTATATTTTAGTTCAATAATATTTATTTAATATTTATTAATTAATATAATTAATAATATTTTAATATTTTGAAGAGATATTTTGGTACTAAATACTATTTGTGCAACTATTATGATTTTCTAATATGTATATTACTATTAGTGTAGTATGTATGGTTAAAATAGGAAGTTTTAAATTCCAATGCAAATATGCAAACTAGAGTCATTTTGTGGTCAGGTAAAACAAATAATTTTAATTTGTAATGCCGTGATATATATATATATATATATATATATATATATATATATATATATATATATATATATATATATATATACAGTACAGACCAAAAGTTTGGACACACCTTCTCATTCAAAGAGTTTTCTTTATTTTCATGACTATGAAAATTGTAGATTCACACTGAAGGCATCAAAACTATGAATTAACACATGTGGAATCATATATGGAATTATATACATAACAAAAAAGTGTGAAACAACTGAAAATATGTCATATTCTAGGTTCTTCAAAGTAGCCACCTTTTGCTTTGATTACCGATTTGCACACTCTTGGCATTCTCTTGATGAGCTTCAAGAGGTAGTCACCTGAAATGGTATGCCAACAGTCTTGAAGGAGTTCCCCCAGAGATGCTTAGCACTTGTTGACCCTTTTGCCTTCAGTCTGCGGTCCAGCTCACCCCTAAACCATCTCGATTGGGTTCAGGTCCGGTGACTGTGGAGGCCAGGTCATCTGGCGCAGCACCCCATCACTCTCCTTCTTGGTCAAAAAGCCCTTGATGCCTACAGTGTGACTCTACAACTTTCATAGTCATGAAAATAAAGAAAACTCTTTGAATGAGAAGGTGTGTCCAAACTTTTGGTCTGTACTGTATATAATAGACTTGTTTGGGGTAGGGATAAATTAAACGCAACCTGCGATGATGTCAAAATCGTGTTGCATTGTGGTCTATGGAGCGACCTGAAGTGTGCATATGAAGCTGACTCGCTCCCTCTGTCAAAATCGAGGGGTCGAGGGTCTGTCCATATAAACTTCCCTCGTCCACTTTGTAGTGGAACACACTTGAAAATGGCAGCAGGGATTCCCCCAAGGTCAAGTGCTTAGTGAAACACAGCCAAAGTCGTACAAAAACAGATATAGTAAGCAAACAACATTTTAAACTGTACTCTGTAGTAGGTGAGAACCAGAGATTATTCATTTACATAAATTTGTGAACATAAAATGATCGTTTAGAGCCAAAACACCAATGAGCATAACATAACAATAACATTCACATAACGATTGAATAGATATGAACACAGGCAAACATGCATATCAGGATATCTAATACATTTTTCCTTGTCTGTCTACAGGTCAAAATGAGCTGGATCCACAGCATTCGGATCAAGTAGCTAGACAGACTCGCATACAACAGCTTGAATACAACTATTCAGTCTGTGCAAAGGTAAATGCTCAAATGCATCATGATATGAGGAATGGTATGGTAATGTGGTATGAGATGGTAGAAAGGAGATGGAAGAAAAGTGAAGAAAAAGCAGTTGCAGTAGAGCTGTTTTTTTTAAATAAATTATTCCTTTTATTTTGCTATTATTATTTTTCTTTGGTTTTTATATTGTTTTTTCTCTTATCTTTCTCTGTACAGCACTTTGGTTCCAGTCTAGGTGTTGAAAGTGCTTTATAAATAAAGATTGAGTTGAGTTGAGCTGTTTTTCATGGTTTGTATGTGTCTGTTTGTGTTTACAGAAGCGCGTTCAGCTCCTTCACGTGACCTTGTGTGCTCTGGAACAGTGCCAGTCCTGTCTTATTCTCAGAATTAAGTCCTGGAGGTGGGAACAGCATCGAGCAACCATTGGCATGCACTTCGATGACAACCTTGGCCCTCTTCAGACATGGTGACATTTTTGTTTCATTTGTGTTAATTTTATCAGCTAAATCTTTCCCCTTAACAAACATCGTAATATTAGTGAACAGTTTTGGAGAACTTGATGTTTCCCCATTCAAAGAGATAGGAGTTCCACTCACATTTCACTGCTGATTATATATTCTCTATATAATCGTGTAGGTGACAATCAAAATATGAATCTTAATATGATTTCTATCACTGCTTTTTTTCGATGTCTCTTCTTGAATGTTATCTACCAATTGACCCGTTTTCCACTTATTTTGTGTACTATTAAACAGTGTTTTAATAATTCAGTCAACCCTTTTTGAAATGTGGAGCATGAAGAGAATTGTGTCTAATAGAAAGCCTAGAGATCAGTGTTTCTAAACTAGTTTGGGATTCAAATTTGATAGTGGTGAACTCAATTTTCTCAAACTCTTAAAATATAAAATACAGGAGACCTTAAAAGGATATAAAGTTTACTTGAAATTGAAACTTGTCTTCTAAAATTCTTCATCTATTTGAGTTTAACAGTCAAAAAGGTTTTTTGTTGTGAGGTTGTTTTGGATCTCAATTACTAGACTATTAGACAAGATTTGAGAAAAAGGCAGAGGAAGTAGAACTTATGTTAGATTATATAAATATGTATATATTAGAGGTTAAATAGACTGGTCCTCTGTGCATCTCTCAGAAAGCAGAGCTTGGCAAGAGTAATATCACCCATAATAATACATCATACACAGTCTATTATTTGTATATATTTAAAAGGCAATGATTTAAACCTTAGGCTACGAAATGATACATGAATGAATGGAATAAACACTCACCAATCAAACAGCCGCGTTGCCCGTATCAGTCTCTCTAAAATGAAACCAGCTCTCTCTCTTAAGAGTACAGTAGGTTTAGACAGTTAACGTTTGTTATTTAATTGTTGCATTAGGCTATTAATTAATTAATAAATGAACGTTTATTGATAAAAACTAGTTTATGTCTATTCATTTACAGTAACATGAACCACTAGTAGTCGAGTAGCTAGAGTATTATTATTTTTTTATTATAAGAAATCAACTAGCAGAAATCAGTAGTCGTGCAACCCCTAATATATGTGTATGTATGTATATATGTATATATATATACACAACCCGAATTCCGGAAAAGTTGGGACGTTTTTTAAATTTTAATAAAATGATAACTAAAAGACTTTCAAATCACATGAGCCAATATTTTATTCACAATAGAACATAGATAACATAGCAAATGTTTAAACTGAGAAAGTTTACAATTTTATGCACAAAATGAGCTCATTTCAATTTTGATTTCTGCTACAGGTCTCAAAATAGTTGGGACGGGGCATGTTTACCATGGTGTAGCATCTCCTCTTCTTTTCAAAACAGTTTGAAGACGTCTGGGCATTGAGGCTATGAGTTGCTGGAGTTTTGCTGTTGGAATTTGGTCCCATTCTTGCCTTATATAGATTTCCAGCTGCTGAAGAGTTCGTGGTCGTCTTTGACGTATTTTTCGTTTATTGATGCGCCAAATGTTCTCTATAGGTGAAAGATCTGGACTGCAGGCAGGCCAGGTTAGCACCCGGACTCTTCTACGACGAAGCCATGCTGTTGTTATAGCTGCAGTATGTGGTTTTGCATTGTCCTGCTGAAATAAACAAAGCCTTCCCTGAAATAGACGTTGTTTGGAGGGAAGCATATGTTGCTCTAAAACCTTTATATACCTTTCAGCATTCACAGAGCCTTCCAAAACATGCAAGCTGCCCATACCGTATACACTTATGCACCCCCATACCATCAGAGATGCTGGCTTTTGAACTGAACGCTGATAACATGCTGGAAGGTCTCCCTCCTCTTTAGCCCGGAGGACACGGCGTCCGTGATTTCCAACAAGAATGTCAAATTTGGACTCGTCTGACCATAAAACACTATTCCACTTTGAAATAGTCCATTTTAAATGAGCCTTGGCCCACAGGACACGACGGCGCTTCTGGACCATGTTCACATATGGCTTCCTTTTTGCATGATAGAGCTTTAGTTGGCATCTGCTGATGGCACGGCGGATTGTGTTTACCGACAGTGGTTTCTGAAAGTATTCCTGGGCCCATTTAGTAATGTCATTGACACAATCATGCCGATGAGTGATGCAGTGTCGTCTGAGAGCCCGAAGACCACGGGCATCCAATAAAGGTCTCCGGCCTTGTCCCTTACGCACAGAGATTTCTCCAGTTTCTCTGAATCTTTTGATGATGTTATGCACTGTAGATGATGAGATTTGCAAAGCCTTTGCAATTTGACGTTGAGGAACATTGTTTTTAAAGTTTTCCACAATTTTTTTACGTCTTTCACAGATTGGAGAGCCTCTGCCCATCTTTACTTCTGAGAGACTCTGCTTCTCTAAGACAAAGCTTTCATAGCTAATCATGTTACAGACCTGATATCAATTAACTTAATTAATCACTAGATGTTCTCCCAGCTGAATCTTTTCAAAACTGCTTGCTTTTTTAGCCATTTGTTGCCCCCGTGCCAACTTTTTTGAGACCTGTAGCAGGCATTAAATTTTAAATGAGCTAATTAAGTGGATAAAAGTGTAAAATTTCTCAGTTTAAACATTTGCTACGTTATCTATGTTCTATTGTGAATAAAATATTGGCTCATGTGATTTGAAATTCCTTTAGTTTTCATTTTATTAAAATTTAAAAAACGTCCCAACTTTTCTGGAATTCGGGTTGTATATATATATATAGATATATATACTGTTTTTTTTTTGTTTTTTTTTATCATGTTTTTTTTATTATGTACTGTATATTTATATAATAGAATAGAAATAACACAATAAAAATAGATAGGAATTATTACATTTCTTACAAATTTTATATTTGAAAGTCTCTGACGAACTACAATAGATGATTTTACTAAAGATTCTGTTTTCACATCAATCTGTAGTGGTTTTTATGTAATGTTTTTACAAATTGCATGGAAACCAATATGGGGATTTTGAACCCATTCACAAAATTTGTTTTTGAGCACAAGAGGAGGGTTAAAATATGTTTCTTTTAAAAACTCAACAGGCTTATCTTCATTGTTTGACAGTTAGGTTTGTGGCTCTTGAATTTCAGCAGACTGACAGACAATAATTAAACTAATTGCGGCGCTATCTTTGTTGATCCTTTCTGCAATTGCAATCATATTTAATGTACTGTGGAGCATATTTTCTACTTCCTTGACTGATTTAATTCACACTTTTGATGTCATGCATGTCATGCAACCTTTTTGGCTAAATGTCTTCCACATTCTCTTTTTTTTCACTTTTTTGTTGGCAGGTGTGAGCAGTTGCTTATAGTAAATGGTAACCTGAGGCAGGAGCTCATGTTGGTGAACCGAGACCACGGAGGGGCTGAGTGTCACAAATTGCAGGAAAGCCTGGCACATCTGCTCCAGACTCTCATACAGAGGTATGCAGGCCTATTTCAGATCTGAGAAAGATAATATTGCAACATATTTAGACATCATGCAATCACAACAGATGATTATGCAATCATTTGAAAAATGTCAGTGCTTTTTCTTCTGGCTTTCTGATATTGTACTTTTTTGTCTTGGCAACTCAGTTCATTGGTAGTAGATAAGCAGCCTCCCCAGGTCATCAAAACCCAATCCAAGTTTTCCACCACTGTACGGTATCTGCTCGGAGAGAAGATGGCCCCCGGGAAACCCGTCCTGTTGAAGGCTCAGATTATTACTGAGGCTCAAGCGAGAAACCTGGGTCAACAAGGTGTCGTACCCAAGTAAGCATGCTGTTTTTTTTTTTAAATATGCACATACAAGTCTCTATTAAGTAGCATATTTACAGAAAAAAATATATATATATTTTTCAAAACAATTTTTTTTTTAATTTAGTTTAAATTTATAATTAATCATTAAATATTTTTTGTAATAATGGTTTGATTAAAAACAATTAGCAATAAAGTTAAAAAGGTGTTTTGCAAAAATCCATTAGGGATCTTGAATTAATACTTTTACAGTTTTTTTATTAATACAAATAAATTATAATACATGTTAATTTTTACACACAGTACCGCATTCAGCAAGGATGCATTACATTGATCAAAAGCAAAAGTAAAGTCATTTGTAGTGTTACAAAAAGTCTATTTCAAATTAATGCTGTTCTTTTGAGCTTTCTATTCATTTAATAAGCCTAACAAAATCTCAGTTTCCACTAAAATATTTAGCAGCATGATGTTTTCAACTTTGATCAAATCAGCATATTAAAAAGATTTCTAAAGGAAAAAATCCAGCTTTGCCATCACAGATAATTGGTATAATATTTCACAATATTTCTTTAATTTTAATCAAACTATTGAAAGGTAGTGTATACTTATAGATTTTAAATTAAAAATGTTAACATTTCAAGATAAATATAAATTAATGTATTAACTTATGAACAAACACATTAACAGTGAACAATAGTGTTTTAGTAAATTAATATTAATGTCAATTAACAAATGCTGTATTGTTCATTGTTAGTTCATAGACCGTTTTATAGGCTATCATAAACAAACAAAGTGTTTTTCACCTGTGCACTTTTGATGGTGATGAAATATTGAATTTATTATCTTTAACTCGGATTAAAAGTAATTTTACAATTACATGCCAAAGAAACCGTAATTGAACATGAAATATGATGATGAAGAATGCTGCATGTGTGCAGTATCATCTTTGATCTACAACTTAAGTGTCGTTATGTTGTAATTCCACTGATGTGCCTCATGTTGAAATCTGCCTGTACAAGCATTTATACATGTCATACATTTGACAACCTTTGTTGCTGTTCTCAGACATAAAGAGGAAGTGGAGGCACAACAAGATAAGCAAACAGAATCAGGGTTTCAGTTGAGCTGTTAACCATACAGTGTCAATGCAACATTTTAGAGGTCTAACATACACTTATAAAATATGCAAATGTTTTATAATCGTTCTCTCTGTTTTTCTCCACTTAGTGAAAATGTAGGAGAACTTATCAACAGCACAGCCATATTAGAGCACAACACTTCAAGCAAGAGCACATGTGCTACTTTTAGAAACATGGTGGGTCTTGTCACAAACAGCTCTTTGAGAATGTTGATTTTTGATACATCTCAATATTGTCATGTTACCTTAATGGTTTCAAGAATGCTATCGCTTTAATAAAATATGTTTCTTCCTATTTAGTCCATAAGGAGGATCAAACGAGCTGACAGGAAGGGCTCTGAGTCAGTGACGGAGGAAAAGTTTGCTTTGTTGTTTACCACAGAAATAACCATCACGGGCTGTGAGAGCCCTTATAGCATTCAGGTGCCTGCTTTACTAATTTGTTTTAATCCAGTGGATTGGTTCAGTTTATCATTTAGTCATCAGGACATGCAGTTTAATCAGATGTCATTATATTGAAAATATTAGATTCATACATTAGTCCCACTAGGATTTTACAGAACTTTTTTTTAATGATTTTTGTCACCCAAAGTGACTGAATTTGACAAAATTATGTACACAATTTTTGTGTCGTTTTACAGTGATATATGTAACATTACCCTCTCTGTTGCACATTTTGTAAGTTTTATTTCCTGTTAAACTTTTTTATAGAAAACTGATGATGCCACAATTCAATGATTTTAAAAAAAACACTTAAAAATATTAAATAATTAAACTTTTATTTCCTTTTAAACACTTGTGTACAAACCTGACTATGATTAAGTCTCAGTGTTCCATATGGTCATTCCATCCCTGCTCACTTTATGAAGGCATTTACTGCAGTACAGCAACAGGACAGTTGAGCATGTATTGATTTATTTGTTTTGACTCTGAATTATGGATTATAATGAGCTAACATCCCCTAAGGTAACTTTTATTTACCAGAAAATTGGCATAAATAGTGCAGAGTTTGCACTGAATTCAGCAACTGCAAAATCCTGGAGGGACTATCGCATAAAAATTGTAAATGTTGGTGTTTAGTAATTTTTACAACAGCAATTCATTGGCTTATTCATCCTACAGGCAATCTCTCTTCCTGTGGTTGTAATTGTACATGGTAGTCAGGAAATCAATGCTATGGCAACCATCATATGGGACTGTGCCTTTTCTGAACCTGTGAGTAACATGGAAATACCCCATCACACGTCTTTTTCCTGTTGATGACCATTTTCAGTGTTTTGTAAACAAGTCGGCGATGTGTGCTCTTTGCTGTGATTATTTCAGAACAGGATACCTTTCGTCATTCCGGATCGTGTGCCCTGGAACAAGATGTGTGAAGCTCTTAGCAGTAAGTTCATGTCTGAAGTGCAGACGCACCAGTGCTTGGACAGATACAATCTTCACTTTCTCGCCCAGAAGATCTTTGACCAACCAGACATCTCTGAAGATTTCAGCAAAATGCCAGTGTCCTGGGCTCAGTTCAACAAGGTACCACTAACATGCATTTGTTGTGCATAAAACAATATTATGAGCATGTGTTGTAACAGCTGACTAGTAGCATAGAAATACATTTACATACTGTTGTGTCTTTAAATTCATTGCAATTTATAAAAAATGTCCATTTCTCAAGACCTGTAAAAATATGTTTATAGAGACTCTAGCGCAATTAACGTAACATTCACTAAGGGTTTGACTTGCAAAATGGTGTGAATGATTATTTCTGTGTCTGTTTTAACACAGGAAGTTCTGCCTGGTCGAAACTTCACCTTCTGGCAGTGGTTTGAAGGGGTGATGGATCTTACAAAGAAATGCCTGAGAGACTATTGGACTGATGGGTACAGTTACAGTTCCGCAGTTTGTTATTCACTTTATAGAGAGCTTCAAAAGACTTGATAAGTAAAGAAATGATGAGAAATAGATATTTGCCTCTGATTCCCCCCCTAGACTCATCTTTGGCTTCATTGGAAAACAGCATCTCCATGTCATCCTGCAAAACAAACCCAGCGGCACCTTTCTTTTGCGCTTTAGTGACTCAGAGATTGGTGGCATCACCATCGCCTATGTGGGTCCCGCTGAAAGTAAGTATCAAATATTTATACTACTGTACATGATGCACTATTGTTCAAAAGTTTGGAATTGGGAAGTTATATGTTTTTGAAAGTTTTTTTTTCTTACCAAGACTGCATTTATTAGTAGTAATAGTGAGAAATATTATTACAAATTGAAGTTGGCATGAAATGTAAATGTCTTGTAAATGTCTGATGACGTATAAAGGATAATTTTGGGTTTATCTTCATCCATTTTTGAATGCAATGCCAATGTCTCAAAATCCAATCAATATTCGATGCATAGACCATAGTCCCTGTCCTAAATTTTTTCTTTTTCAATAGACTGTTACACTCGGACCATTTGCTACTTCTTTCATTGCAACTTTAAAATAACTGTTTCTATTTTCATATATTTTTTCAAATATAATTTATTCCTATGATGACACAGCTGAATTTTCAGCAGCCATTACTCCAGTAATCAGTGTCACATAATCCTTCAGAAATCATTCTAAGTTGATTTGCTGCTCAAGAAACATTTCTGAAAATAGCTGTGCTGCTTAATATTTTTATGGAAACCGTGATATATATTTCAGGATTCTTTGATGAATAGAAAGTTTAAATAAAAATGGCATTTATTTTAAATGAAGTTCTTTAACAATGTAAAAACATTGTCACCTTTGACGAATTTAAATTTCCTTCCTAAATAAAATAATTAATTTTATAAAAAAATCTTACTGACTGCCAAAATTTTGAATGATGATATATACAGTTTTGTCTGTATGTGTCTTAAACAGTTAAGAACAAAGAAAGTTAATTTTAATGGGTTCATGACATAGATTTTTTGTTTTAATGTTTCTTAAGGTTTATCTATAATGTTAATAAAGTTTACTTTATGCCTTTCATGGTGAAGTATGGTCGAGTGTACGACACTAGGCGTCGCTCTTGGGAGGCCAAACACCTCTGACATCTTTGTGAAAAGGCCAGTGAAATTGGGTGTGCCGAATTTGCATAGGTGGCCACGCCCCGGACATCCAGGTGTAAATAGGCCAGCGTGGTATCTGCTCGCTCTTCCTCTTTTTTGGCACCGAATACAGCATTTCTTGTGTGTTTCTGTTTGCGTTTGGCACGTTTCGTAAGGCGACTGGCAGGAGTGTTGTATTCAGTGTTTAGGCCGTACTCTCGCTAAGGCAGCACTGGTGGATGGATCTCGCCCCACTTATGAGGCGCTTCTCATTGGCACGTTGCGATGTGCATTTTGAGCTTCCATTCAGAATGTTAATGCTCAAGCACATGGTTTATGGCAACAGACCTGAAGGATGTGTGCTTTCATGTCTCAATCCTACCAAGGCACAGGCCGTTTCCTCGGTTTGCCTTTGAAGGATGGGCATATCAGTACAAAGTTCTTCCCCTTCGGGCTGTCCCTGTCTCATCGCATCTTTACAAAGATTGCGGAGGCTGCCCTTGCCCCTCTTCGGAAAGTGGGCATTCGCCTTCTCAATTACTTCGACAACTGGCTGATCCTAGCTCACTCACAAAAATTGGTTTTCGCACACAGGGACACCTGTACCTTCGGTCCTTGGGAGGAAATGTCTTTTCTATGGGCAGGAGTGCCCCTAGAACAGGTGTCCAGACACATTGTTGTTACAACAGATGCTTCCAAGACAGGCTGGGGCGCCATGTGCAACGGGCATGCAGCATCAGGGGTCTGGACAGGCCCTCGACTGCATTGGCATATCAGTTGTCTGGAGTTGTTGACAGTGCTTTTGGCCTTGTGGAGGTTTTGACCTTTAATCTAAGGCAACCTCAATCGTGTAGTGGATCTCCTCTTGCAACAGGTCTCGCTCAGGGGCGAACTGTGAACCCAAACTGTTCAGCTGATTTCGAGTTGGTTCGGCACAGGTGGACCTCTTTGCTTCGTCAGAGTTGATCCATTTCTGGTTGTGGTACTCCCTGATCGAGGCACCCCTTGGCAAAGATGCAAAACAAAATGCTCTGACACGATCCGGGTTGTCATTAAAGATAAACTATCCACTTGTTCCTAACGCTTGGATCATTCTGATATCTCTTAAAAGAATTAAATTCTTTCACTCCATTTGTCCTAATGATGACAGACTTAACTGTGTGGACTGTGTCAGAAAGCGAAAGCACATCTGTATACTATATCCAGTTTAGACAAGACAGCAGCAGTGATTGTAATTTCAATTTGCTTTTGACGCAACACATCACTCCTATTTAATGTAATCATGTGTCAGCCGTTAAGCGACTGAACTCCAGTTGGCGGGGCCTGAGAAAAATGACTATTCATCAATGTCTTGCTCTGGAGACAGTGTTTAGACAATGTCATCTGACAGCTCCGATCAAAACGAGTCATTTTTGTAGCTCGATTAAATAAATGCTTTGTTTATAATGACGAGGACATTTTAAGCTATGAAACTTGCAGGATGTTTTAATGGTATAAAGATCTCTTATATGCCAAAAGATCAAAGCAAATTAGATTTCTTGTGTCCTGACACCTTTAAAGAGCTTTTGGAGTAAGGAAAAGCTTTCTCTTACCTTAAGTTTATTTATTATTTTTATTATAGCCAGATTTATATATGTCCATGTAATATAGGTCAGTAAGATTAATTCAAATGTATTGATCCTTTGAGGATTTGCAGTAAAATGTTTGTTCTGTGTCACTCTTTTCTTCTCAGATGGAGGCAGAAAAATCCAGAATATCCAACCCTTCACCAAGAAGGATCTGGACTCAGCTGGCCTTGGCGACCGCATACGGGACATTAACTGCATCACTCACGTGTATCCAGACTTACCAAAGAATGAAGTATTTAAGAAATTCTTTACAGGTATGTAACCAGATCTTTTAAAGACGGTGGCTGTATACTGAGGTTTCACTAAGGGTTTAAAAAAAAACAGTATGTTTTAATATAATATAAAAAAAAAGATGTATTTTGTGCTAAATATAAGAAAAACATTAAAAAATGATGCATGTTTTCTTTTGTCCTGAAATAGTACCTTCTCCCCCTAATCCTGATGGATACCTGCCATTCAAACTAACAACAGTAGTCAACCCGTAAGTTAAATTATTTTGCTGTAAATTGATATCACTTTTCAAGATGTCATTAAATTTAGCCTGAGGTATTAATAAAGAAACCTTGAAGATATGATATACTAAAGCATAATTTTATTATCACACAGTGCCATTATGTTAAAATAACTCAGGGTATATAAAAAGAATGGTTTCTACATTGAGTATGACAGGAAAATTTATTCTAGACATTTAACTTTTACTGTAATAGGCATTGACAATGTCTGTAACATAATTGTATTTTATCTTTTGATGTTCAGAGGAGACCAGGGTTCCTCCACCGCTAGCATACCACCTGACACTCCTATGGATATATTTGGGCAACCTATGAGCAGTGTCTTTGGGTAAACATATAAACATTATTTAAGCCACACTGTCACAGTATTTTACAAGTCTTTATTATATGTTATATAAAAAATTTATTTTCCCTCCACAGAAGACAGGACATGTTCTCCCCGTAAGTACAATTATAATTTGGCTTTGGTAAATATGCTCATATGGAAAAAGTAGGACAGGAGAAGCAATATGCTGATTATATTTTTTGATCAGAGGGCATTATTGTAAAATGAGCCATCGATGGCTTTTTAGGCAACATCCTAACCAAAATAGTTTCTTGAAACATTGATAACTGGCACATTAAGTACACGGGACAATGTTCTACAGTCGACACTAGTTGCTGATTCCAGTAAAGTCAGACATAATCACATGTCGCTAAGCTAAGATTGGGAAGTCGTGGCCTAATGGTTAGAGAGTTGGACTCCCAATCGAAAGGTTCTGAGTTCGAGTCTCGGGCTGGCTGAATTGTGGGTGGGGGGAGTGAATGTACAGTTCTCTCTCCACCTTCAATACCATGACTTAGGTGCCCTTGAGCAAGGCATCGAACCCCCAACTGCTCCCCGGGCGCCGCAGCATAAATGGCTGCCCACTGCTCCGGGTGTGTGTTCACAGTGTGTGTGTGTGTGTGTTCACTGCTCTGTGTGTGTGCACTTCGGATGGGTTAAATGCAGAGCACGAATTCTGAGTATGGGTCACCATACTTGGCTGAATGTCACGTCACTTTTTTTTCACTTTCAATATTCCAAGCCTCAAATGTGTTTTCCATCCTGGAAGTGGCTTAACCACTGGGGGCACATGTGATAGCATAGTTTGAGTTGGCTATCTACAGTAGGAAGGCAGTTCACTAGAATTTAGTATAGAGCAATTGGACCCGGATAAATGACTGTTTAACCACTGACTATTCTGTGTGATTCTGTTGCCCTGTCCTAGACTTCCTCATTCTACACCCCCATATATGCCAGAGCAAATACCTGTTCAAGGACCACTCTTCCAATCACCCATGTGAGTCACAGCCACAGTAAGGTTTCCTGTAAATTAGGGTATAATTGATGTATCAGCTTCACTTTCTGTTCATCACCATTCGTTTGTCCTTTAACAGGCCACAAGCTCCCTCAAGTGAAGAAATAGACATGGAAGCACTGGAAGGAATTTTGTCATCAATTTGTCAAAAAGACTAACAAAGATCTTCATTAGAAGTACAGACCCACAGTTCTTCTTGGACAAAGGCTTTTGGATGGCTTGGTGCTCTAAGGACATCCAGCACAACTCACACGTCCCAAAGGACACATTACCCATTTTCCCATAACAAGTGTATAAGTAGTAATGCACTTTTCTTAAATTAATTTCCATGAATCATTGGGTGGAGGGTGTTTTTATCACATGGATTGTTTTCATCTTGACGTCACAATCGCTTTCTCTTGCATAAACACACTAAACATGCAGTTTAAAGAAACAGTGTGTTTCACTCAATCATAGTGAATGCTTGCTAGCAACATTTGAATGAAATTTCTATGAGAAGGTAAACCTCTGGCTTAAGAGTCTTATTAGAATGCAGCACATAAACACACAACTGGTTCCCTGTTTCGGTCTTATGACTGCTCTTGAAAGTAGCATTATAACTGACAAGTGGAACAGGAAATTATTTGCTATCAGGTGGTTTTATCAAGAGAGACCAAATAAATTGAACATAATACACATTTTTGTCTGCCAGACATTTTACTCAATGTCCTTAATGAAATGTATTGTGTGCTGAGGCAGACAATGGTACTTTTAGACCTTTTAGAAATGATATGTTTTGTGCCATGTTCAATTTAGACAGTTTTTTATTTGGTTGTGTGATTTGCATGACTTGTGTGTGATTGCATATTCATATTTTAAATTACATCACTAGTGAGTTTTGCTTTGCTCTGTCATTTATCATTTGTTCTTTCAGTTGCACAAAATTAGCTACATTTTATCGCTGCAGGCCTGCAAACCTCTCTTTACATCATTGATGAGTATAAATCATGTAAAATACATATCATGTGCACAAAAGAACAGTAACGTTTTATTTCAGATGTAGACAATACTGTTCCTGTGTACTCTACAGTGTTCTGTGTGCACCTTTTCTGTGTTTAATCTTTAGTGCTACAAGTCGTCAACGTTCTTAAAATGGAAATGTAATATACAGTTTCTATTCTGTAAACTGTGATTTTTGCCGTCCAACAAATACTGTTCTAGATCTTGTAAAATATAAAGCTTTCTTTAAAATCTGAGGGCTTTGAATATGAAAATATATCAAATGGGATATTATTCAAAGGTGTAATGATTAACTGTCTGTATGTATTTAGTCTAGAAGGGGAGTTCCACAGCGTTTTGTTTCTGTTGTCTATTCAGATGTTCTTTCTGTAGCACTAACTGATGAATGAGCTATATATGCACCTGCCTGATCGATAACCGGAAATCTCGTCATATTTCTGTTTCCAGCCACAGAGAAGTGTAAAGCACTTATGCATTTGTCAATGAAAAATGTAAAAGTTGCCATTTTTCTTTTTTTAATACATGTGACCAAATTTGTAAAGCAGGTATAAGATTTAAAAAAAGAAAAGAAATGTTCATATTTCAATGTTTTAAATCGGATAAATAAAGTCAAAATCCATTTATGACAGATTCCCTTGCCTGCGTATTAAATAGTTAAGGATTTGTCCAGAATATATGATTCTCACACATTTCAATAGATTAAAAAAAGTTATATGGCAATTAACAAATGTAAGTGTTAATTTAGAGATGATAAAAAATTACTATTGTTGATGATATTTAAGGCATTGGCATTATATCACACTCCATAGTCCCCATCGAACTACCAAATAAAAGACCTTGATGTTCATATGTAGAGAGTCCATTTAATTAAATGGCTTCAAAAAAAGTTTGCTTACAGAGCAAAATGGTGAGGTATGAAGACCTTTCATGTGACTCTGGTCTCCCTTCAGATCTTGGATAAGAAGACACTAGTGGAAAGAGTGCAGAAAGGAATAGGGTGGATGTAGCGATCACCTTTTCATTCCATCAGATCCAAATGCTACAAGAACATCCCAGTCGCTCAACAATCATCTAATCCAAGAGAAAGAGTTGACTGAATTACCTTCGCAAAGCCCTCTTCAACTGTGTAAAACAGGAATAGCCATTGTATCATAATGTGTCTATGATGTTTGGAACCAGGTCTGCTCACATTAGTGGCTTAAAATTTATTTTACAATGAATTACACATACTGTATATTTTCTTGCCTGAGACAAATTATCATTGCTTTTATCTAGATTAGCTATTTACACGCAAAATAATGTCAAACCCCCTAATCTAAACAAGACATCTATGCATGCATTTATGTTCAGTGAAAATGCCTGAAACTGTATGGATCAGATGAAAAGTACTTTGGAAGTATAGACTCAAGTTTTGTAAATCACACAATGGGAAGAAAATTAAGTGCTTTTATCAGGTAAAAGCTAAAAGTTAGGATTTTTGCATTTTGCGTGTTTATTATTTTATATGAATGATGGTGTGACTGTGCTTCTTTTAAAGAAACACATGCTGGGCCATTAGGCCACAGTTAAACAATACAACAGTTTAAAGCAGACTCAAAGAGGGATCCAAAATCCCAAAGGATTTATAAAGGTTTTAGTTGTAAATTAACATCCACCTAAACCAAGGTTAAATTTTTGGAGATAGAAAAAATAACATTGCATGAATACAAACACGTGGCGAATGGTGGAAATGGAAGAGCCAAACTGGAAACTCTCGGAAAACACACACACACCACGCACAACTGAATAATGTCGACTGTAAGTAGAATGTAAAGAAATTGGTTGCAAAATGCTAATAATATAGTACATGTGTCACATCTCTGAAATATCAAAGAAAAAATTAACTGAAATGAAAGAGATTTAAACCCTGTGAAACTGGAAAGCATGCAGAAGTCCACTTCTAGTGTATTTCACTCTTAGTAGACTAGAAACGACAGAGGTGCCCCTGAGCGGCGTTAGCCACCTGATCTCGCTCCCTATACCTGGCGGTACAGAGCGCAATCCTCAACAGGAAGTCCTCTTCTTACCCTCATATAGTCCTCGGGCAGAGGTTATAGTGTCTCGATTGCCTTTGGAATTGTGTGTGATTCTCCCTACAGAAAACTCTGTTGGTATGTAAGAGGTGTGTGAGGATGAGGTGGGAGAAATGATAGTATGTATGTATCTGACGCATCAGGGATCCAAAGTTTCCTGGCAGTGTTTATAAGGCTTGTGTTTTGATCTCAATCGACTCTCCTCGGGTCTCCTGCTGGGCTTCGGCCTCGGGAGGTCGGTTGCCCTTGAGGACAGCCAGTCTCTCGGACAGGCCGCGCATCCGGGGAAAGAGCATGAAGTCATAGAGCAGAGCGCCCATAGCACTGCCGATCATAGGGCCCACCCAGTACACCTATCGGAAAGTGAGAGAGAACAGATAGAAAATTGTTGCATCTATGAATTAGTTAGCAAAATGTTCCTTCATCTAAATACAGTGGAAATTTGCCTCACCCAGTGGTTAATAAAGTTCCTGAAAAGCACAGCAGGGGCAAAAGACCTGGCAGGGTTCATTCCAGCTCCAGTGTAATACATCTGCAGAGATTAATGTCAAGTCAAGTCAAATTTATTTGTATAGCACTTTTCACAATACACATTGTTTCAAAGTTGGTCATGTTTATATATGCAGATTTATAGATGTTTTAATTTATAAGGAGCCAGGCAATAATATAGTTACATTTTGCAATAAATAAAAAATTATCAAGAAAAAATCTTTTTAAAATAGCATTACATAACTAATAGTGTCAGTACTCTTTAACTGGTGGGTCTAAATTGAAATAGGCTTATTAACTTTGAAAAGGGAGAAAATGTTCAAAGATGTCATTAAACAAACTCTAGAGTATTTATCTGTTACTTGAAGAGAAAAATGTTATTGTCATCATTTATTCACCAACATGTCATTTCGAACCTGGATGACTTCTTCTGCAGAACACGAAAGGAGATATTTTGAAGAATTTTTGCTATCTTTGTCCATACAATAGAAGTAACAAAACAACCCTGGACCCCACCGACACTGACAGGATAAAGTCATAACGTCACATGATGGTGAATAAATGATGAAATTTCCATTTTTAGGTGAACTATTTATTTAAAACAGTTAATTACTTGATGTTTGTTTTACCTAGTGTTTGTTCCACATGTTAGGCAAGTAAGTTTTTCTACGTAGTCTATTTCATATGAAGAACTTCTGCAGCAGTGTTTATTTGCAGTTTTTGTTGACATTTTAGTGCTGTTTTGCTTAGTAAAATCAGGGCCAATAGAAAACCATTGATTTTTTAGCCTTTTGAATGGCATCTTACCCCCAGCAGGTGGCCCACAAGCACTGAGAAGCCAATGGACAGGGCAGCAGACCCAAGTCGACCATTTCGCCTCTCATCCGTCACAGCGAAGACCACAACCACGAGTTGCAGAGTCAGGAATATCTCTACAGTGGTGGCCATTCCCACACTGATGCCTGGCTGAAGCTGAAAGCATATATAAACACAGTTTACAAATCACAGTAAAAATAGTTATCCAAATACATTTACTGTCCACTATTTTATTTATGTGAAATAGTCTTCCTTTAGCAGGTCCCCTGATGGTTTCAAACATTGATCAATCATTTTGCATCACTAGTTAACGATCCATTATTTCATCTAATCAGCTCACTAAAACAAATACACTCTCTTACTGTGTTCAGGCCAAGATTGCCTCTCATATTGCTTGGCGTAACCCCATACAGCACAGCGGCTCCAGCTAGAGCTCCCAAGCACTGAGCACAGATGTAGAAGAATGCACGAAACAGGGACATCTGGGAGCCAATCAGGTAGCCAAACGTGACAGCCGGGTTGATGTGGCCGCCACTGATGTGACCGATAGACTGGATGAGTGTCGCAGCTGCCAGACCGAAGCAGAAAGCAACTTGAAGCACGTTGTGTGGTCCAGTGGTCCAACGGAGAGCTGATCCCAGCCCGAAAAACACAAAGAACATGGTGCCATAGAACTCGGCAAACACAGCCCGCCAAAAAGACATGGACCGGAACTCCCACATGGCTGCGATAACTCAGAGGCGATGCCAAGAAATGGAGGGATATGAGTGTGAGAGGGAGAAGAACCTCCAAAAGAACCAAAAAGAGCTTCTTGGATGTGATCTCTTTGATTTTTTTGTGGATGGACACAAAAAATAAAATGCGTAGAAACTATGGGAAACCAAGCATAAATGTTCTAAAAACCTAGAGAGTTTGCGCCAAAAGCAGCCCTTCTTTACAAGTCTGAAATCATCTGTCCCATTGATTTCTATCCTGTGGTTTTTGTCATAAAACCTTCAGTGTGACTCTGGCAGGTGATGTCTGCATCTATGTAAAAGTTCTAGATGATGTTTAATAGAAGAACACGGATAGACAAATGATGAGCATGTCCAGCAGACATTCAACCTCTCTGATGGGAAAGCGAGAGGCCAGAGGGGTATTTATAACGACTGTGACCTTCAGTGACACTATAATCCTTTGGCAGAATTGTGGGAGGGGGCTGCAGACAATACAACAAATCAAATAAAAAAAATCTTAACCCATTACTCTCCCGCTTTTAGCTTATGGTTGTCAATCTAAAGCTTAAAATACTGCCTGCAAATTTGAAATTGAGTGATGTTAAAATGTTAAACACTAACTTGGTGGAAAATTTTTCTAATCATAAAACTTTTGTTTTGCAAAAAAATACAAAATAAATCCTGTCTCAAACTTTAGGAGAAAGGACATAAAAGAGGCAAAAGGGGAAATAGCATGTTAATCAGATTTGGGAATATGATGACATTTCAAAGAACAGCCCCAGAGGAGAACTTTCCCACTCCAGCTCACGATAGGAAACAGTGTTTAGAAACTGTCTCTTCTCTAGCCCCGGCTACAACACCAGGGCCCCTTAAAGGGTCTAGTGCCCTTCACAGTGTGGATTAAGTGCTGACACAAAGAAACAATACCTCTCGTACAACAGAAGGAGGCCTCGCACGGATGTATCGAATCATAACTGACACCCCACATGCACAGGACAGAAAATATATGGGGGTCAATATCACAACAGAGTGCCTTTCAACGCTCAATACTCAAAACACTGGTTTTAATTTCCCATTCGCTTTATGTTATATCATAAATAGCAGACACTCAATTACTACAGAAATATTAGCTGATCTCCCACACATTTTTGATAATGACTTTTTCACATAGTTACGGGCCATTATTCGAAGCATAAACCATAAGATATGTCCACCCTGTCATGGACATATATATTACTGTTAAATATGTTTTCATTGCAATATTAAGATGCAAATTATATTTTCTGAAAGGTATGATGTTCCTTTAATAAATGGTTATTAAAAAACCTATATAATAACAATAAACAATATATTAATTACATCCTCAATCACATTAATATATACCCCCCCCCCCCCACCATATCATTTTATTTTTTAGCAATATTAACAACAAATGAATTCTTTGTCCACCCTGTCATGTTTATGTCCACTCTATCAAGTCTAAGTGGCCAACAGGGTGGACATTTTTTAAACAACGATAGGGTGGAAATGTTGAGCATATTAGCTGACCAAACTGTTACTAGCTAAATATTAGTCTGGTTTGTTCAGGAGAATTTGGTATATTTCAACTTACATATTTTGAAAATATTATATTCTAATCACTTCTGGCATATTTTATGCCGACAGGGTGGACATGTTTAGCTTTGGCAAGTTAGCAAACTCACACGAAGAAAATTTGTCACCAACTTATTCACCTCAGCCACTGAAGAGACAAAAACAATCTGTAACCTTGATGTCACTAAAGGGGATGGCCTTTACTTAAAGGAGCAGATTCCCCAATACAACAGGGTGGACAACCATTCAAGGGACATGGACAAACTCTTCTTTTTTATTAAATAAAAATATAGTTTATAGTTTCAATACACTCTAATTGAGTAATCTCTTATTTAACAAAATATTAATAGGAGATTTTTATTTTATTTATTTATTTTTTTTATGATTTGACAATTAGTATTCTATAATAGTATTCTACTATCATTCAAATTGAATGAGCAGTGCATGGGACATAGCAAAATAACACAGATCCTCTTACACAAAACTAAAAATGTGTCTAAAGACCCAAGTAATGCTTTTGTTATGAATATAAAAATTTAGCCTAATATAACACACCCTTTCATAGTCATTTTTAAAGGTGTCATGGCACAAGTTATTTATGTACAGGACACCTAAAGGCACTCTACAGTGAAACTGATGCATAGGTCTTTTAGTAAAAACATTAAGAAAAATCTATAATAAATGAATGAAATGAAATATTAGATATGAGTGTGCATGCAAATGCATAAATGTACATTACAATGTAAATAATATAATAGAAGGCAGATGCTTTTACCTAAAAAAAATAATTTAATTTAAAACAGAATGCAAAATGTTAGTTATTATTACTATCAGCAGCATTATTGTTATTAAATTTTTTATAGTTATATATTTTTGCATGTACAATTTTTGCATATTTTTGCATATACTCTTTACATATACATATTTATAATTATTACTAAACATATAGATTATATTTAATATATTATATACAGTAGTCATAATAAATATAATAAATATAATATAATATAACGTCAATCAGTTTTGATATGTTAGATAGGTTAGTTACACTTGTGCAGCTATATCACTTTGCTTGTGGTCTATAATATTGGTAACAAATCTATAGCATCCCACACCATTTTTACTGTAATTGCATGAAATAGTGACTTTTTCACAGCACACAATGAGGGCTTTGCTGTAGGACCCCCTACCCTGGTCAGGACAGAGCCAGCTGGTTCTGTGCAGAACTGATTAGGCAGAGTTTTACATTGTGTGTGCTGGCAGGACTGCTGGCCTGAGGCCCCATAAAGCTCTGGAAAATCCATGTTTGGATGCAGGAGGTGATAGTGGGGTGGGGGCAACACTGAGCCTCTTCTCTGGGCAATCATGGTGAGCTATAGACTAGTGAAAGAATACTGCTTCGCTTGTGTTTTTTGCTCTTTCATCTGGGATGAACCAAAATGCTGGCAGCAACAGTTTCTGTTGCCTTCTTTGATTAAAATTGTTATGGTGGGATTTGGTTGTTGTCTGAAATGAGCATGATAACTACTCTGAAGGATAAGTCATGGAAAACACACTCTAATTTTGTTTAGTCAAGAATTTTCAGGCAAGTGTTAACTCTTTCTATACTAATTCTAGCCTTAAAAACGGTCTCAGATAATAACAACATTGCATTGCAATCATTCTTGAATCGGCAATCATTCTTCACCCTAAATAAGGTAATTTAAGGTGAAGCACCTCCTAAATAAATTAGGTATCGAATATCTGTCATTGCCTCTCTCCAGTTTCATTTTTGGCAAGATAACCGACCAGGCCATATGGATTTGCTTGGAAGCAGGTGTTTTTAGTTGCGTTAAGAGTCGTGATAACTCTGCAAGGCCGGCTCAGAGTAACCAACTTTTGTGTGTCCATTGTGGGCAGGATTACTCCACACCACTGCTTGCTCATTTGTCCATAAGCCGCCTTTTGTTGCAGAAGAGAGATAGCTTAAAACCGCTTGCGTGAGGATTTTTCTATTACCTCTAGCACAGACTGCTGACTCCAACACAACCCTCATCGACCTCCCATACCGCCACTGTCTTAAACAAAACGCTAGCTAAGGGAACTCAAACCCCTAAAATATACCAGATATTGGTTAGAGATGGTTAGAGATTCAGACTCGTAACCCAAAGGTTGTGGGTTCGAGTCTCGTGCCAGCAGGAATTGTAGGTGGGGGGAGTGAATGTTCAGCACTCTCTCCACCCTCAATACCACGACTGAGCTGCCCTTGAGCAAGGCACCGAACCCCCAACTGCTCCCTGGGCACCGCAGCACACATGGCTGCCCACTGCTCTGGGTGGTGTGTTCAAGGTTAGTTTGCGTTCACTGCTGTTGGATGGGTTAAATGCAGAGCACAAATTCAGAGTATAGGTCACCATACTTGGCTGTATGTCACGTCACTGTTTATTGCTTCTTTTTGGAGCTTCCAAGACATCATCTCCTCAGAAAAGAATATATAAATGAAATCTGGTTTAAGAAAGGGCAGTTCTCTAAGGGACTTACTTAACCTTTTGAGGGACACCTTGTTCTGGACTCTAGTCTGCTCAGTGGAACCCTTACCCTTCTGAATTAGAATTGTTCAATCAGAACCCAGAGCTCAAACCATCAGGATAATATGTAGATCGGTGCTGGAATCCATGGACTCCTCACACCTAAAGTGGCTGAACAAAATTAGCACATCTGGTGACAAAGTACTTTTCTTCATTCTGGGATGAATACTGAATATGTGGTGAATGATCAATAGTGAATGTTTTCAATATGAGCAAAACCTTAAAGAACTCTATGGGGTAAATAAGTTTAGGGATTTTGTACAGTCTAGTTAAACCATGTTAACCACAATTTAACCATGGTTTTGCTACACTAACCAAAGTGTAACTATGGTAGTTTTTGTAAAATTGTGGTTATACAAATGGTAGTCAATAGGCCAAAAAAAAAACCTGGTTACTAGTTTTGCATTATAAAACCGTGGCTAATTTTCGTAAGGAATTCTTCTAGCAGTTTGAAAAGTGATGATTCTTTCACAAACCTTAAGTTAGCATACACGATATTGTCCTGAAGTTATTACTCTTACCAAAGAGGCATTTAACTGACTTTTGACTAATGTTGTCTCCTCCAATGTGGTATCACTTCTCGAAAACTCAAAGGGCAAATTCATTCTTGCCAGGTATGTTCAGCGGAAATGGAACTACAGCGCTCTCTTGTGGTGGAAGGGCTGTTCTTCTCTTGACGTGATTAAGACAGAATGTTCCGGAATTTCCGCTGGCAGGTTTTTTTCCTTTTTTAGGTATGCACCGACAGATGTTGTCCTGTCATCGATTTGATAAATCCATATTTCCTAATGCAATGTCAGCTTTCAGTGTTCACGATCAATCTCATATTTAGAACTGGGTTATTTTACATGCTTAATGTGAATTAGAAAGTAAAAACACTATATTGTAAAATAGAAAAGGTGGTTAAGAATTTAATTGTAACTAAATCTTAACCAATAGTTAACTATTTTTTTATTATTTTTTATTCTGCTTCCAATAATTTCATAAACCTAAATATCATCTGAAATAACAGGCACTACTGCAAATGATCCTTGATACAGATGTTCAAATAAAGGACAAAGAATTCAAAGTGTTGTTCAGAGACAGTTTATTAGAAATATGTAGACAAAAACCTCACTGCTTTTAACAAACTTAAATTTATAAACCTGAACTGACAGGTCACAACATTGTTTTCATCTTTTAGTCACACCTGCACTGATATTAAGAGTGCAAACACAAACTGGTCATCTATTGATAAGTTACCCTATGTTCTGTACAGCTGTGAGGCATATGCTTTTTTTAATCACTTATCTTAACATATATGGAAGAAACCAGTGTACAATTGCCTGCTACACGTCTAAGTGTGATACAAAACAACAAATACTAACTGCCAACCGGAAATCATTTCATAAAGCAGTGTGTACAGACAGGACAATGCATTCTAAACATGTTGAATTAACACATATACCTATCCGAGGGGCAAAACTGCAGCTAAAACACATAAAACAGGGGTTTACCAATGAATCAGTGCAAGGGCTTTGAATATGCCATTCTGATTTCAAATGCAGCACTAGTGAAAATCAAATGTCTCGGCTGGCATTTGCAATAAAGCAGCATGTGCCAATACTTCCTTCGCTCACACACAAGGAAATCGTAACCTCAACACAACAAAACAAAATAATATAATTAAATAAAATGTACAGTTTGAATGAGAGGGAGAAGGCGGAATATGTCGATAAAGTCATTCATGTCCTTTTTCCATTACTACAAATTACAATGTATACATTACATGGGTGCAATAACCCCACTGACATTGAGGGAAAAGCCCAAGACTGTAAAAGCCATTGAGTAAACGGAGCATAAATGGTGTCCACAATGCATCATCGAGAGCTCGTAATTGTCCATGCAGAACAGAAAAGTAAAGAATGTATTGGCGAGGGGCTGACATCGCCATCAACACAACAGTAAAAATTCATTCCTTGTGACTTTCTGCAATAAAACTGTTTCAAAAACAATGCAGTTTTTAAATGGCTACCAACTCAAACTTAGTCTCTTCATTTAAGCGTTAAGTGAAAATTCTTGCTTTCTTCTGCATGACGGTTTGATCTTCCTTTACTCAAGGTCTGGCATTTCTGGAGGGGGGGATTAATAGTAAATGAGTGAATAAATAAATATTTTAATTACATGTATTTTTTTTAACAAACGTCAGTCAAGTTTTAGTCAAGTTGTTTTTAAGAATACTGTTCATTAATACTATATAAAATTATAACGGCTAACATATATTTGGTTTATATGTATTGATTTTCAAAATAATACAATGAACAAACAAACATCACACAGAGGACAGATATTTTAAGAAAACATACTTTCATCATCACTATCTGCAGACTCCTGGAATGAGATAAAAAAAACAAAAATATTTTAGCATAGCATTTATTAAGTAACTAAACTTTGTTAACTAAAAATAACTAATGAATTAAAAGTTAAATAATGGGATGCCTAATGAGCGGATATGGCAAAAATAACTATATTCTTAAATTTAACAACATTATGGCTTGAATAATTCTCTCACATCATCTGCACCATCCACATCTGGTAGGTCATCTTCCCCACCCATGTTGTTCATCATCTTTAAGAAAACAAAATAAAAACAATTAAGTATTCCCTTCACAAAATTCCAAGAATATCTATATTATTAATAGTAATATATACAGCCACGAACCTCTGAAAAACGGTCAAAACTAGACAGGTCTTCATCGGAGTCATCCTCCCAGTCCTTCCAGTTATTGAAGTCAACACTGAGCCAATTTAGCTGTACATTGAGAAACATTAATTAACACGTGCTCTTATTACTAAATGAAGGTACATAATTTAAACCGACCAAACACTGACTTTTGCTTTTTCTTTTGTTAACCTTGGCCAAGACTTGCCAGGTTCTGCTTTTTTTAGACAGCAAAACACAGACCTGTCTGTGCGTTTGTGTTTAGACTCCTGCAAAAGAATAACAGCGTTCTCTGTGACACAAAAAAAATACATGAGCCCTGCAGATAGAGCTTTTACAACCTGAATTAGAACAGAAACCATCAGGTGGTGTACTTACATTTGGGTCAATGGACTCAAATAGTTCTACTTCATTATGGTGTTTCATGTTATCTGTTCCTCCAACACAACTAAAGCAAAACAATATAGCATATTACAATTCAGAAAGAACCACTATAGTTCCTATAGTTCTATATTGCATTGCATTAACGTTACGTTATAGCATCAAATACTTCAATAAAGCACATATTAAACACCAGTTCATGGCAGCACATGGAATAATTATATTTTGTAATGACAATTTCATAACGACTAAATTTAAGACTTAACAATAGCTGCATTTAGATGGACCCTACTAATCTGATCGTAATAGGACTAGAAGCACAATCAGAATTTTAAAAAAGTCATATGTAAACACTTCAATCGGATTGAATTTGCCAGATCCGACTAAAATTTTACTCGGATTGTAAGGGGTGGTTTTTTCCTTTTTTAATCCGAGCGAGAGGACATGTAAACACTTAATCGGATTGAAAACTGAAACTGGAAAGTACTGCGTATGTGCAGTGACGAAGAAACAGCATAATGACGTATGAGGGGGCCCTTTTACTACAGGTTTTTTTTTCCCCTAAGCAGCACTGCACAACAGTTCATGTGCGGGTTGTAGGCTAATTAGAACCCGAAGCATATAAAGATTACATGTGCTTTTTAAAACAGCATGCGACAACAGTGGAAAACTCTGTATATTCATGAGTGTGCGGATGTCAAAAGAGTAAATCTGATCAGAAGCTTTTGACATAAAGGTGCATATCAACCCGATCACTTTATTTAGCATTCATGTAAACACTATGATTGGATTTATCAATCAGAATTAATTCATTCCGATGGAAGCAAAAAGTGTCCATGTAAACGCACCTACTGATTGAAATAAGATGTACCTGAAGTCAAGCTTTGTTTTGTCAAATTTAACTTGGACATCTTTGCTGTCTTCTATACAGAATTCAATGAAGACGGCCTCCCGTCTGTCATACCACTTGGCAGTTGCTGGCTGCCTGCAAAACGAATGGAATAAAAACATTAGAAAATATCTGGAATTAAAATATATTTGAAAAAACATGCAGATCATCAAACTAGACTTCAATATGACATTTAAAAAAATGCATTTAGTACTAATGGGGTACATGGTGAACTAAGCAACCAGCTAAGTGCATTTGTTAAAAGGAAAACTACACACTGAAGTGCAGCTCTAAATTGACCCTTCGCTAAGCCCCGCCCTCCTTAGTTACTGTTGCTACGCCTGTCAAGCTTTAGTGCCTGGCACGTCTATTACAGCATGTATGCACCGCGTCTCGAGATAATTAGTCATTTTTGGTGAAAAGGTGAAATATCTGAGAGAGCAAGACAAAAGGGACTGCAGTATGCATTCGAGGGATACATCCAAGACATAATATGCAACTGATTAGAAAATAATTTAATTAAAATTGAAGCTAAATCCTACAGGTCCCAGAGCAAGCAGCAGCCGCCTCATACGCTGACCATTCAAATAGGAAACACACAAACAGAGGAACAGCTATGTTCATGCACAGCAAGATAAGTGAAATTTGAAAGTAATCTAATAATTATAAATCAAACAGCTTATCCATAAATCTTGTGGAATAAACACAAGACATTAGCCTGACCACTCCCTTTGTAATGATAACATACTCCCGCTTATATTTTTAGTGTGCCAGGCTACTTCTCACACATCAGGAAGCAGGTAAGTTGAAAATGAGGTTTATGGTTATAGTTATGGGATTTGGCAAATGCTTTTGTCCAAAGTGACATACAAATAAAAAGTTTTTGTTAATCCTGTCGACATGTAGTTCCTCCCACACTGCTTGATCCATGCCTGGCATTTCTCCCCTTGGGTTTTAGCTTTCGGGAAGGGAAAAAAATTCCACCACCCCATCCAAACTCTTAAGATACCGGGTATCAGATTTGCACAACCCATATGCACAACGCTTCGACATGTTTCCCTCGCTCAAAAGCTTGCCAGACCTCCCGAGCCTAGTTACGGTTGCTTAGCCACGATTGGCCTGTGGCTGTTTTCGGGCGTGGCTTAGCGAAGGGTCAATTAAGATGTGCCAGCTGGAGGCCTTGGCAGGGGTGGAGCAACAATTACTTTACCGTGACAACCAGTTGGTATCGATAGGCAGGTTCATGTATTGCCTCTTAGCAATCTACTGTTGTCAGATTTATTTGGTGATTTCCAATATTAAATTAAGCATAAGCTTAGTGAACAGTTTTGGAGTATTTGATGTTTCCCAATTCAAAGAGATAGGTGTTGCCCGAGAGGTGTTTCAAAGATGGCCACCAAGTGACATGACTTGTCTTAAAATGACTTTAATTTAATCATACACCAATTAATATGTCAAGCTGTTTTCAATACATTTTTTTGTTTAGATTTGCTGTATTACGGGCCATATTAATTCTAATCATCAGGATTAATTCCTGCTGCAATCTTAAAACAAGTTGCATCAGTAAATTTGAGTTGGATAAAGACGGTCTCTCTGGCTAGCCAAGCTGATGCTCAGGTGGTTTATTCTGAAGGCTGGGTGGTCACATGTTTTTATACAGTCTATGGTGGTCACCTGTTTTTATACAGTCTATGGTAGTCACCTGTTTTTATACAGTCTATGATGGTCACACAGTATGATGGGTGTAACCCCAAACCCTTTTAAAACCATCCAACATACCAGCCTTATTAGGCCTGGACAGCAAACGAAGACTTATCAGTTGAACAATTGGCCAATTGAGCACCAGCTTGGAAGACTAGCATAACCAGGTTTTAAGACCACATTAAACCAGCAAATTTAGGCTGGATTAAGCATGTGTATTTATTCCCAGCAGGGAACACCCTGTATGTCCTGATCTGTGTAAGGCTTAATCAAGGTCCTAAATAACGCTAGTAACGTTACATTTTCCTGTAATGCAGATAAAAGCTTAAATAAACATAATCATGTAATAGTAAACTGAGCAGAAGCTCTGATGTTAGCTGTGTAGTAACTACAGGCCTAAACTAAGTTAGCGGCTAACCAGCTAGCTAAGCTCTGCTGTGGGATCAATGTGCGCTATTTTCCTCACCGATTACGATTTTTTTCTATACAATTTGAAACTGTCTTCCCTAGAATGACTAGTACTGTCCTCAATATCCATGTCTAATAACAGCCTTATGTGAGAAAATCTCGTTTGTCTGATAGAGGTTATGAACACACTTGCTAACGTAACTAGCTAGTAAGTTAGTGCACTGGCGGCTTAACTCACATGTCGATATCTTCTTTCAGTTTTCACCAAAATCTGCGTTGCCACTCGCGTCCTCTCGCCTGCTGTAGTGTTTAGAAACAGCGCTGTCAGATCAAAGCGAATGCATAAAGACAGAATCTAGCTGTTTATGCTCCGCTCTGTCAACCTGCACAGGATGCGTGCGTGTCTACTCTCTGGCGCCGTGCGCAGTGACGCATCATCTCAACGTTTCTAGCGACTTCTGCTGCTCGCTCCGAGCCCGGGCCACGCGCGCGCCCTGAGCAGATGTGTCTCCATAGTAACAAAGGCATCGCTCCACCCATAGACAGTAAGGCTCCACCTCGACTGTTGTAGGATGCAGGATGTCAGCTGATGCAGGAATCATACGTATTTATAATAATGTGATATATAATAAACTTTTTTTTCTTGTATTCTCTTTTCTTTCGTTACGTTTCTCTTATCTAGAGTCAAAATAAAATGTATTGTCAAGTTTTTCAACAATTACAATAGAATATGGCCAAAGCATAGTACTGAAAATAAAGAAGGCGAAGTAAATAAATTAAACGACTGAAGACAAAAAGAAGAAATAATAATAATAATAATAAATGGCAGTAATGTTAAAGTGATAATTTAAGTAAAATTTAAAGTGACAAATTATTTAATTATATCTATCTATCTATCTATCTACTATCTACTTTGGCATGATGATTTGCATACAATATGGTCAAAGCATCAATACAAAAAAAGTGTCATCAAAATAAATTCAAATAATTAAATAATAATAATAATAATAACAGACAGCAAAGTTAATAAAGAGATATTTGCAAATTCTTATGAATTTAATATATCTATCTCTCCCGTTAATATACACAGACGGGGTAAAAAAAAAAAAAAAAAGTCAGACAATAATTTACAAGATGTTTGATGATGTGTTTTTTATAAAGAGCGCCACACAATGGTCACATCCCGTAATCTAATCCAGCTCAGCCAAAAGACTAGAATGACGAACTTCCTGCCTACATTATCTTGTATTCAGGGGATCTTTCGCTGTACCTAATGACTAAAAGCGAACTAACTGATAACGAAATATGACATAGAGACGCCCAGTTAGTGTCGCGAAGGAGTTCAAGGCGAATCAGTTTCGTCGTGACAGTCAGCGATGTTCTTTGTATGCTTGTTGTCTTCCTGCTGTGGCCAAGGACGGGGAATTGGAAAACCACAAAGAGACTGAGCTGGTGTGTTGATCGAGAGAAGTGTCATCTGAACTTGAATAGGATATCCCAAGCATTAATTCGCCAGGGTTGTCGTAGTTTTAAGGCACGTTCAATGCAGCGGTCGTCTGTTGACTTCTTCGTCGAGTGGAAGAAGGCATTCTCCAGCTGCAGTAGGTTCCCTTTACATTCACCTCTTCCGGCAAAGTCACTACAAACGGTGAATTCATTTATTACACGAACACAATAGGCTTCATCTCAATGTGTTTTTACATTATTGTTATTCCTATTTAGCAAACGCTTAGGTTAAGGCAACTGCCATCCTTTTCTTCATCTGTCAGCTTGCTGGACGATCCGCAAAATAAACAATGTGTTGATCTAACTTGTCTATTTATTTTCTCTAAAACAGGGAAATAGGCCTGTTACTGCAATAAACGAGAATTTATGGGATCACAAGGTAATTTAGCTTCAATAACGTAATCACTGCAAGCATCAAGTGACATTCATGAGCAGGTAGAGAAACAGAAGGATCCTTTGTTTATACAGTGAACACATTTCAGAGCAGCTGATGTGATTTTACACAGCTGCCTGTTGGTGTTGAACGAGCAATACTCAGCACAGCCTATTCATGCAAGAAACTTAATTGTCTAGAATATTCCACCCTTCTGCTGCACAGCCACAAATCGATTGGATTGTGAAAGGTTAAATGACATTATGATGATTAAACCTAATACTATAATCCTTTTTATAAGAGCTTAAGCACAAGGAGCTCATAAGATCTGGCTGAGAAGAATTTGCATGCCACCCTGCAGCTCTTGTCGGGTGTGAAGTATTGTGAATTTATGCGGGTTGACTCATTACACGAGTATTATTCATCATATGTTTCTCCAGACAAGAAAAGGGTGAACTGATAACAAGTGCAATTTAATATTTAATCAAAAAAATTTTAATAAGGTAAAAGGTTTACCAGCACTGTAATTGATTAGTTAATATGACACCAGTCAGTCACAGCAGTCTCCTGTAGTGTGACATGCTATATTTAATCTAAAACTAGTTTAATCCGCATTTTAAATTATTAACATTTTTTTGTATAATTATTACCCTGTTCTTAAGACCTCATATTAATTGAGAAACTGCATAAAATTATTTAAAAAATGAATGCATAGAGACAAAATAAATGTAGACAGAAATGACAAATATTAGATTTTTTTAAAATAAAAGTCATTTGTATGTTTTATCTGTAATTATATACTACGAGTTAAAAGTTTAAAATAAAGTAAAAGAAGTATAATAAATGTTTTCTATTTGAATATATTTTAAAATGTAATGTATTGTAATGGATTTCAAAGCCTGAATTTTTAGCATCACTACTCAAGTCACATTTTAATATTCAGACTTTCTACTTAAAAACAGAAAATAATTCTTAAAAAAAAGTACTGGTAGTGTATATGATTATTATAATATATTTTGCTATATATCATATATAATTCTTATATTTTTTGTATAATTATTATGCTGTTCTTAAGACTGCATAAAAGTAATTAAAAAGATATGGATATTATTAAATGGATATTTAAAATGGTACAAAATCTGAGGAAATAATCTCCTAAAATAACATAAAATATACACTTTTCTTCAAAAAAGATAGATATATAGATAGATAGATAGATAGATAGATAGATAGATAGGTAGATTTATATGTATATAATAATTTTTAACATAATTTAAAATTGTATTTATTTACTTTAAATTTATTTACTTTTTACACTGTGTGTTTCTTAACTAAAATACTGGAAAGAAGTAATTCAACTAACTTTTATTTTTATTTTTATTTCTTTTAAAATAAATATATGTAGCATATATTTACCACAAGAAAATGAGCAAAATACTAAATAATTGCACCATTTTTAATGTTCATGGTGGCCTCATGATGACTCTTACAAACGGATCTCTTTTTCCTCACAGTTTCATCTGATGAAATGAGCGTGCGAGCGGGGCAGGGCAGTGACGAGGTGCTGGTGTCGCAGGCGGTGTGGGATTACCTTGCAGCCGCAGGACGACCCTGGTTGGTCGACTTTGAGGACAAGCAGGGACTGAGTGCGGACATCATCCGGCGCGGGGAGCGTGGCGGCTGCTGTGCCGTGCGGCTCTCCCCGGTGGAGGGCATCAGCAGGGCCAGGGCTGGAATGGTGGAGGGGCCAGTTTCTCCTGTTACACGGAAAGCTTTCATAGACTTATGCCGTTGTGCCCGGAAAGAGATGACCAAACAAGAAGCAGCTCCTAAAAGGAAACGTTCTCTCTTACCATGCATGACGGCAATGGAACCAGACGGGGAAGGGAGCTTGTTGCCGCCTCCTCCCCCTCAACCACGGCGCTCGCAGAGGCAACAGCAGAAATACAGGAAAAATGCAGACATGGACACCTGTGTGGTTTTACCCATGCAACATGAGGCCGCAGCAAGGACCGGCGCCGAATTAGCCATCACTCGTGAAGAAGAGAGTACCGTTTGCTCTATCTGCATGGGTGAAATGGTGGAAAAGACAACTCTGGACAAGTGTGGCCACTCTTTCTGTCGGTCCTGCTTAGAACAGGCATTTCAAATCAAAAAAGCGTGTCCTGTGTGCAGGCTGGTATATGGGCAGCTTATCGGTAACCAACCGGCCAGTGGGACCATGATGGTTGAAAGAGACCCAGACCTTGAGTTGCCTGGCCATGAAGGTTATGGGTGCATATGCATTATTTACAGTTTCCCTCCCGGTTTGCAAGCGGTAAGTACTGCTTACATGCAGATAACAGCAGCGTGTTTTGCATTCAGATAACCACAGACCAGCTTTCATTATACCGCAAAGAAATTCCACACAGAATCTATTAATCACACACTGTTATGTTTTAAAATTCTTTCAGCAAGAGCATCCAAATCCTGGGGTGAGGTATCCAGGCACGGACCGAGTGGCATACCTGCCAGACAGCCCTGAGGGAAACCGTGTCCTCCGCATGCTGCGGCGGGCCTTTGAGCAGCGCCTCATCTTCACCATAGGCACCTCCATGACCACCGGCATGCATGATGTTATTACCTGGAATGATATCCACCACAAGACCTCCATATGGGGTGGACCACGATGGTATGCACTTTAATATTTGCTTGCTAAATTATATCAGTGGGAATCAGTGATCCCACAAGCATCTCTTCCCTGGAATTGCTTTTTGACTTGACCATAAAACTTAAAAATGTAAAGCCGTTGGTTTGGGTGATACATTAATTGATCAAAAAAGTCAAGTTCTTTCATAAAACTCCAGATGGCGCTGACTGATCGGTTCTTAATGTAACTGATGATATTTACAGCGTAAAATGATTGGTTCTTGTTGCATATGCAGCCAATGAACTTACTGGTTTATATTAAAATGACTGGTTAGCATCCACTTGAGAATTTTGCAACATGCATTCAGAGTTCCTCTAAAACCCTCCACCTTGCACAGCTCTGCCTATATAGATCTGCTACGGGTTAATTTATATGCTGTTTGTGCAGCAGCAGTGTCTTAAATACTCACAGCACCGTATCACCATATGTAGTAGCAGTTCCTGTTCTTGCTTGCAGCAGCAACAGCAACAATCTACAGCAATAACAACAGCAGCAGCAGTGTAACAGATCTATTCCTCCTAGACCAAATAGATTAACATTGTATCTTCCAAATCTTCCATGATAGAAATACAATAAAAACATTAGTACTGTGAAATATAATTACAATTTGAGATATATGTTTTGTATTTGAATGCATTTAAAAATTTCATTTATTGCTATGATGGCAAAGCTGAATTTTTAGCAGCCAGTCTTCATTCGATTTGTTGCTCAAGAAACATTTCTTATTATCAGTACTAAAAACAGCTGCTTAATATTTTTGTGGAAGCCATTTTTATTGATGGAAAAGGAAGTTCAAAGGAACAGCATTTATTTGGAATAGAAATCTATAGTACAGCCACTTTTGATCAATTTAATTGCCTTGCTAAAATATATATATATATGTATATGTATATATGTATATGTATACATGTTTGTGTATATATATGTGTGTATATATATATATGTGTATATATATATATATATGTATATATATATGTATATATATATGTATATATTTTACTGACCCTAAACTTTTCATATCATATACTCATACATTATTCTATACATTTATTTAATACCTTTTAATATGAAAAGGCCAGAGAAACATTTTGCTAAGCTTCAACTTTCGTTTTAACTTAATTTTATTTTATTTTTTTTTCAGCTTTGGTTATCCAGATCCTACATACCTTGTTCGGGTGACAGAGGAACTGCGAGAGAAAGGAATAACAGCTGATTGATTTGTGTCGAGCACTTGAGAAGTTTCAAAGGATGGCAAACGTGTGCGCTTGACCACGGTCTCTTCACAAACACACTGTGGAGTCAAGCCACAGTCATCTGCTGCAGCATTGATTTGGTCAGGACGCTGTTTCACAATGTTTCATTTCAGTCATTTCAGCTTTGGTCTTTAGTTTACTTGAGTGAAGGCAGTGTGTTTCACATACACTATTTTCTTTGGTACAAACCTGGGGTGCACTTTACTGAGACTGATTGTTCAGTGTAGTCAGCTGAGTTTAAGATACCCACTGGACTGCTAAAATTTGAATGTCATGAAGGTGTACACGATTCCTCATCTACAGTACAAACCTCCTCTTTCCTGTTTCAGGTTAGAATCACTAGACTGCTGGCCTCCCTCTTCTAACTCAGTTTGTTCCATCCAAACTATCCTTTAGAACAGCTGATGGTAAGACAAATGGCATAAGCACAGTTCAATGGGTACAGCTGGGAAAATCCCATACAACCTTTTTTCACAGCACTAAGAGGCACTTTTTCGATGGAGGTAATCTTTTTATTATGAGAATTTAAAGTGGATTCTGCCTGATCTTCCAGAGTGCAGGATCTAGAGAGGTTATTTGTGGGCCTTTCTAATTATAAGGTCCTAGTAAAAGAGATGCAAGTCGATTTCAGTTTGTCCTAGCTTTCATCACTTATATCGTATGTTTTTGTCTTTCATTCCAATATGATGTGCATAAAAAGTAATATTTTTTGCTTTATGTTTGTTAGGTTCAGTTTTCCCTAGTTTGTATTTTTATAACTTTGGTCCCATATATATAAAAAAATGATGTCAAACCGAAAGGGCGTTTAAACCACTTAAACCAAACTAAAATGTAATAGCCCTAAACTTTGCTGTAACCATCATGTTTATGTCTCAGACTTGGAGCCAAGCCTAGCACTCAGTTTATTTGGACTAATCAGCAGATTTGTCCATACAAAATTGGTTGAAGTAGAAAATAATTCACAAAATCACAAAAATATGTCCAGGTCACATTTAACCCCAAAATCAAAAAGAAATAGAAGAAATTATATTTCGCAGTAAGATTGTAATACGATTTTTTTTTGTTCCAATGCATAACATTATTTTCTGAATATTTTTCTCAATTTGGATAAATTTCCCTCCATATTTCAATATTTTTTGTTATATCTGTTATTCTCAATTACAGTTTTCATTACTATAACACATATTACAGTAAAACAGTAATGCACTTATTTTTTTATTTTTAGCACAAATGAAAGACTTAATTTAAATAATTGCAATTCATTTGAAATAGCTACAAATAAAATTTTGAAATCCATAATAAATGACACCATGCAAAACCCACAAAATGGCTTTCTTTGAGCCCAATGTATGTACTGTATTTTTTTCTTTTGATTTTGGTGTGAGATATGACCTAGGCTTTGTGAGATTCATCCAAATATCTTAAATTCAGATTTATCGAATTTGATTTATATTTCTCATTTCAATGTTATTGTGCCTTCTGCTAAAGGTCACAGCCTGTTATAAACTAACAGTACTCATTACTTGTTGGTATTGGTACAACTGTGTTTGATCAATATGAAACATTAACCTTATAGCAGTCTTTAAGCTTTACGCAAAATGCATCATAATTTCGAAAGCGTTGATCAGGTCTCAAATTGTTTTGCGCAAACCAAAACATTTACTTTGTATTATGTTTTTTTGTGTGTGTGTTTTTAGAGGTTGCTTATGTTTTACACTTAACAGAAAATAGTATCAGATTTAAGTTTTGTTTTGCTACCATATTCTTTTACTCTCACCTTTATGTTACGAAGGACCAATTCAATCAGGATTTGTAAGACTTAAGTGTTTCTGTCATGCAAAATTCTATGCACTTCAAAATCCGATTTCTGAAATGGACCTCTTCAGATGACTGATTGTTCAAATTAAATAATTTGCCTTTATAGTTGTGTTGATTTGTATTACATATTGAATTGTATGCTACAATTAAATTGTGCTTTAAATTTTCATACTTGAATAAAGGGATTCTGTTCTGTTACACTGTGTTGGGTTTTTATCAAATTCAACTTCTCAGGTTAGTCTCCTTATCTCTGTAAATATTAACTAGCTACGACCTGCCAGAAACTGCAGCTGTCATGCATGTCAGACAAAATGCATTTTTCTCAGAACAAACTATACTGTAAAATTACGATTTGAGCATGTTTTACAACAAACTCCCTAAAAAAACCTTGATATTAGTAATAATTGCTTACTAAAAGGTTTTGTTGTGTTTGGAAAACAAGTCATTTCTGAAAGAATAATACAAATTTTAATGATATTACATAGAAATTGATTCAGTAAGGGTTTTACATCTTTGTATATTCTGTTTTATATTTTTTCTTCTTCATTAAATTTGTCTGTAAAGCCCTAAAGAAGGGTTCCTGTTGTGACAACATGCCCCACTGTTGTTGCACATTATTACAAAGTATGCAAAAGTAATAATGATTGAATTGGTTCAATTTATTAAGTATGTTTATGGAAAGATTTTTAAAATGTAAATTTATAAACAACAATCAGGAGAGGAAACGGCACTGCACCTAAAACCAGTTCGGCGCGCTGCTCTGAGATGCTCATTAGAGGGCGCTACTTCACTTTTAATTCTGAAAATTCATATTTTAACAGTATTATGCTAACGTACTCATCTCAACCATGGTAAAGGCACCGTATGCATCAGTATCCACCGCATCTCTGCTTCAACATCTGGAATGACACTCAGAACAGTAAATAGCACGTAGTAAACATACCATACCACACTATAATACTTAATATTAACCTCTGCAGCTAATAATTCATTCTACAGAACACCTGGAGGGACAAATCCTTGGTAACGTTAACTGTATTTAATGCAGTCTGGGTCTTATTATCTGTCACCTTGCATTGTTTTACTCATGGTTTCTGAGAAAGAGGAGATGCTACGCAACCTGTCCATGTAGGAATTTCTCTAATTTGGCCAGCTTTTACAAAACGACAGATGACTTTGTGCAAGTAAGTAAGAGATTAATTGGACACAGTTTTTGACGTTAAAAGACAACAAAAAAGATACTTTCCATTCCATAAAAAGCCATTTATTTATCATAACACATTCAATTGTCTGCACCCAATATTTGTAATACTTGAGGGGGATTTTGGCAGAAATGCAGTGAAGTGTAGTGCAATGATAAAAGCACTGTGCTGTAAATGGGAAAACCAGTGATGTAATGTGTCTCAGGGCATTTCCTCTGATTATGCCTGTGAGCCTTTGAGCAATGCACTGAATCACTGTCTGCTCTACAATAGTGCCCTGACCACTCTCTGCATCTGTGTGTTAGGTAAGAGTATGGAAATAACACTTGGCACAGGTAACCAATTAGTCTTACTCTTGTCTCTGCTAAGGGTTAGAGCTTTGTAATGCCATGAATGTAATTAGTGGGAAAGATCTGGAGTGGCTCAGGTGTGTGATGCCAATGTGCAGACAGGACCATGAGGCTTTGCATTTGTATGAGTGCCATGTTGATGCGTTTTGGACATCTGCTGTTCTTCCATATCACAGGCCAGCCCATCTGGCTCAGCCAGGCTTTCCTCTCCACAAAAAAATTGTTGCCGCCACCCCCATGTCACTCTGTGTCAGGATTGACAGAACTTAATATTTGTACTGCTTGTTTGCCTGAGTAACACATTTATGGAAGATGATCATATGTTTAGTATGTTTACATATTTGTCATTGCGTCAAGATAAGTAAGACAGGTTGCATACACATCTAGCTCATTTTTTCTTTTTGGGGGAGCTGATATTTTGCGATTTATCATATTCATTTTATAGCCTATGTATTTTATATATTAAAAATAAACATAAATATAAAAAAAGAACTAAACAGAAAATATAGCCTACTGCAAATTTTCTGCCAGAACATTATCCATTAATTTTATAGACATGTTAACACTAAAGGACAATACAGTACAGTGCAAGATAAAAAAATAAAATAAAAATCAATATGGAAATTTCCTTCATATTAATACAGTACATTGTGCTCTATTTTTAAACATTTTTTAGAGTGTGTAATTTAAACAATTATCCTTGATATTTTGAAATTGTGTGTGAAATGGTGCATTAAACAAGACAGACTGTGTGTTCAGTGATTTTGTTAGTCTTTGTACCGTTTATTTCCCTGGGCATCTCACTCATGTCATTATCCATCTGCCTGCATGAAGGGTTGGGAGTTGCAAAGGACAGGGAAACATTGAAATAAAGCCTAAATGCAAAAATGGTGAAATATGTAAGTATGAGCATCCCTATTGTATTTTATGAAAATATATTAGGCTAATAATAATCAAGAGTGTTTGAAACTTCAGGAGTCTTAACAATCTGGTAAATAAATTCTGTGCTTTAATGAGTCTCAGGCACTGAGATTTGTACACATTTTACTGGAGTTGTCCTGTCCACAGACTCAGAGTTACCTTGTGCCCCTTTCCACTGTGCTCTTTAATTAGACAGGATCTGGGCTCTGACAGCCCTGGCATGCTGCCTCTCGCTCTCTCTTTCTTTCTCTCTCTGATTGTCTCTCTATCTGTCGCTGTCTATTTTCTAATCCCAGCACACCTCTCTGTAGCACAGGCGTCAATATGATACACTTTCATTTAACTAACAATGGGCCTAGGGCTAGAAACCAAGAAACTGTTCACTTAAAAAAAAAATGAGTGAGATGTAGGTCCGTTCGGTTCTTACACCGACACCGTACTAAAAAATAGCAGCTCTGGCAGACAATGTTTGTGTTTCTTGCGCTATTGAACAGCAGCCGCAACAATGCTACTGAATTTACAGCGAGAAAACCCCACATGGAAAAAACCTATATAAACATGTTTCAATATAGGTTTTGATATAGGTTTTTAATATATGTGACATATATAAAATTGGCAGTTTTCCTATATTATATGAACATATATATGTACACAAATATGCAGTGTTGGGGAGTAACTAGTTACATGTAACGGCGTTATGTAATTTAATCACAAAATTATTGTAACTGTAATTAGTTACAGTTACTACGAAAAAATGAGTAATTAAATTACAGTTACTTATGAAATTTTTAACGATTACAAAGGGGATTACATTTGAATGTTTACACACATCCACATACAGATTTAACTGATTTATTTCCCAAATTGCACTGACTATTCTGAGACATATCGCCCTAATAATTTCCGGGATGCGGAAATACAGTCTGGTTTGTAGAATCCAGTCATAAAAACGGATGGAATATGCCACATTTTGGATGACTAAATCAAAAGTAGGTCAGTACACTTGAATCAAAACATGACATGGACTAGTGTCTGTGAATATTAAGCCCCAAAAATGCAATGTATGACTTGCACATTCTGCGTGTCTGTGGAAATCAGGCGCGGACTGGACACCGGGAGAACCGGGACAATTCCCGGTGACCTGGCAGCCGATTTTGCCCCACTATTTAATATCATTATTGTATAATTGCCTGCCGAATGTACTAAAGCGATCATTTGACCCGAGTAATCAATGCGAGAGAGGGAGACTATGGAAGCGCACAGCTGGAGCAAAGAAGCAGAACTACTGTTCAGGGTTTCAGGTCAGTTTCATCTGTAAAGATGCTTTTTTGTCTTTGTTTTTTTTAATTTATTTAATCAAGCAGCAGCATGTTGCTCACCAGTCATCACTCAAAATACTATATAAAGGACATCATTATTATCTGTTGTAATGTTACAGTAGTAATTTAGCTGAAAAAAATTCAGATTTTTTTTATAGGTTTAGGGGGAGCTACGACAGACAACAACAAAATTAACATTTTAATATTTAACTATAAATCCAGAGAAAATGGTTACTATTGTTTAACTGTGATAACCAAAAATGTAAAATTATTTTACAAATGTATTTATTTAAAAATAAATACAAATCCATTTGCAAAAAAAAAAAAAATTAAACAAGGTTATTTTACTTTTATATAGGCTAATAAAAGCATGGTTAATTTTTGTAAGGGAAAAATATGAATCGTGTACAGTATTAGGATTTTTCTATAAAGATATTGTAGTATTGGAGAGTATTGTATTGTAAAGTATAGTTTTGTTTAATCTTGAGTATTAAAGTCAAGAGAGAGATGCATAACAGGTCAAAATAAAGAAACTGAAGAGAAAAATGGAAGTGAAGGTGCAGTTCAGGAGAGAACTTTTAATTATTTTGCATGTCCCCAAATTAAAGATTTAAAATAGATAAAAATTGTTTTGTCCATGAATTTGTTTGTATGAGTTTGAATTTTCCAGTCTGATTTTTTTTCCCAGTCCGCCCCTCCTGTAAATTAATGGCAAAGGTTTCATTTACTACACATAGGCCTACTAAAGCTCGCAGTGTTTTCAACCTCTGCCGCCTCAATATAGGAGTACACGAGCACATAAACACAATTTCTAGAACTGCTCTGTGTCACTTCATGTGCATTTTACTTATTTTGAGAAAACTATCATCATATACAAAGAGACAGCAGTTTTAAAAAAAAACACCAATGTTTCAGGAGTTTATTACACAGAATACGTCACATGCTTATTAGATAACTGTATTTAAGTTGTAATATTCTTTTATTTATTATTCTTTAATTTTCACAAATTTAGAAAAGTAATCAAAAAGTACTCAAAAGTAATTAGTTACATTACTTTAATAAAGTAATTGAAAAAGTTACACTACTATTACATTTTAAACAGGGTAACTTGTAATCTGTAACCTATTACCTTCCCAAAGTAACCTTCCCAACACTGCATATATATACACACAGGGTGCGATTTGCCGTGGGGGGGGGGGGGGGGGGGGGGATGCGTGGGATTTCCCCCTATCCCTGCCTCTGCTATTATTTTTATAAATGTATTCCCCAACCCCCCCCCCCCCCCCCCCCCCCTCAAAGTGATCAGTGCTACTACACTAGTGGCGAGACGGCTCACAAAACTTATCACGATTTCCGTGGTTTGATTAAAGTCAATTTTATTTTAGTATAGAAAGGCTAGATGGCTCAAGGCGGAGTCAGCTGTGTCGTCACTTGGCGGCCATCTTAGGTCAGGAGACTGCGCTGCTGCTCCCTGCTGCTGTCGACGGAAGGTGAGTGACATACGCCAACTAAAATGCTCGTAACTTGCTGAATTCTTGACGGATTTACAAACGGTTTGGTTTATTACAAACCTTATTAACGTGGCTATGATTTGTGCTGATGCCGATGTTTAAGTTGTAGCTTCACGTTTTGAGAAACGCTTAACATTGCAGCGTAGCTGTGTGTTTCATGGCTGCCCTCTACTCTAAAGTGATAACACAGTCGACATTTTCAATTATTAACAGGTTTCCTGAGACCAACAACGTTTCTTGACAACCTAATCTTTTGTCTAAATGTCATTTTGTGGATGTGGTTGTATTTATTTGCTGGCTAGCAGTGAAGAGGTCGTAAGTGAGTCACCAAGCAATTGTAAATTGGTGGGAGAGGCAGGGTTAGTCTTTCGTTTCAACATAGCATTGAGTTACACATGATTTCCAAGTGGTTTGGTTTCTTAAAAACATCTTTACATTTGGATTACTTTGTTGGTTTTTTGTTTACAGAACCTCTGATTACGCTTGTGGAAAATGCCTGATTTTTGTGCCGCCTACGGCTGCACCAACGCACGGAGCCTCCAAACCAGAACGCGTGGGATCACCTTTCACAAGTAAGAAAAGAAAATATTATGACTATTATTAGGATACTTAGTAATACAAGTTCTGCTAGGAATAGTGTAACTGAGACAACATTACAAGATTGGCTACATATATTTGCATACTTGCAGTACATAGAATCAAAATGATAATATATTTTATACTGTATTTTAGTCCATACCCTCAATGTTGTGTATGGGTATACCTAGTACTTTTCCTGTCTAGTCTACTTAATATACTATTTTCTTAAAAAACTCCGTGGCTATAATTTTTCATTAGTATGCAGTTAAATAGCCGCATCCCTGAAGTTTATGACACACCAAGCCGTTTGAAAATCGGTTGAAAATTGAGCAAGATATAGTTATTTCAGCACTACATGCACAATAGACTTTAATGTTATAACTGGACGAGCGGTCCTGTCCTAAGATGGCCGCCGTTTGACGTCGTCGGGTCCCATTGGCTCTCAGCGCCGGTAAGCTATCTAGCCTTTTTATACATGTCTATGGCCACGCAGCCTCTCTGTATTCAGACTTGCTCAATGTCCCGCCCACGGCGCTATCTGATTGGTTACACCTCACGAGTAATAGCCTATCAACACTTGCAAGACGGTTGAAGCCGGTGTTTTTGTTCTACGCTGTCAGATTTCCCTACCTTCCATTAAAACAGTGTGTAGTACAATTCCGGTCCGCTGGGCAGTGGAGTTGCTAATTTGGAGACTTTGTCGCTAGATTTAGCAACTTTTTTTTCCAAAAAAGCGACTAGCGACAAATCTAGCGACTTTTTGGGCAATCATTATTTAGTCTCCGAGACTCTCTGGTGCTGCCGCATGAGCGCGAGGTCTCTCTTTCCCAGCGCAAACCTCTCTCTGCATCTGCTGTGTTCAGCGAGCGCAGAGAGGAACAGCACTTTCAGTTAAAAAAAAGAGATATTCTGTTGCTTCTAACTCTATTTCACAAGCAAATACAGCCGACATTAGGGAAGTCGTGGCCTAATGGTTAGAGAGTCGGACTCCCAATCGAAAGGTTGTGAGTTCGAGTCCTGGGCTGGCAGGAATTGTGGGTGGGGGGAGTGCATGTACAGTTCTCTCTCCACCTTCAATACCACGACTTAGGTGCCCTTGAGCAAGGCATCGAACCCCCAACTGCTCCCCGGGCGCCGCAGCATAAAATGGCTGCCCACTGCTCTGGGTGTGTGCTCACAGTGTGTGTGTGTGTTCACTTCGGATGGGTTAAATGCAGAGCACAAATTCTGAGTATGGATCACCATACTTGGCTGAATGTCACGTCACTTTCACTTAGTCACAGCACAACCACTGACTTTATTGTATGAGTATTTGATTTCATCAGTGCAGATTAATGTTTGAGAGCTTAGTGGACCGCGTTTCAGTCATTATAATATTAATTCTGACAACAGAAACATTAAAATATAGTAATAAAAACAGTTTTATTGCGAATTAAATTAAATGGCTAAATTAAATTGCAGAGCATAGAGAGGCAATACAATACGATGCACTTACGTCATACATATGCTAATTAGCGCATGGTCATCTAGTTCATGTTCTCATGATTTATTTTTATGAATTAAAATGTTTCAAAACATCCCCCCCTCTGTTTTTCTCACAAATTGCACCCTGTGTACACATATATGTACATATATTTACACATATATGTACACATATGTGCATACATATACCTATAATGCACGTATATATGCACCTATATGTTCACCTATAATAGTAAAATTAAAATCCATAGCTGCTAGGCAACATAAATAAAAGTCCAAAATGTAGAAATGTACATTATTTATTTACAAGAACAATCAAATAGTATAAGAACAAAAATAAGACAAAAAACTGAACAGAAAAAAAAATTATCTTTATTATTCTTTGAAGGTCTGTCATGACGCGCCTCATCCTCCTCCTCCTCCTCCTCCTCCTTCTCCGCCGCCTCGTCCTGATAGGGTGTCCGAGATTTTTATTCTTTCCTTTTTCGGCGCACAAATTTTTTAGCGGATAGGCATTTTCGTCCACACGGATCTGGCGTTTTGGAAGAGTGAAACCGATGTTTTGAAACCGGGTCCCAGAGTGGATATATTTGAAAACGCCGCCCATTGCGTTTCGTCTTGACGGCGAATCCATACATTTTCTGAAAATATGGCGTCATCAGCCCACGTCTCGCCCCTAGTCAAACACCACTACATCACGTAACAGCAGCAAAAATATGAAAAAACACTGAACGCTAACATTAACACGGATTAATAAATGTATTGTTCCATGTTCGCTTGTGTACCACGCGCAAGGTTTATCAGCAAATCCATGTCTTCTCCGTTTTAAGTGTATCTCTGTGGCAGAATTACAGCGCCATATTCTGGTCTGGCATGTATACTACATCGGTTTCGTGTGGACGCGGATATTTCTTGAGACGAGGGAAAAAAGACCGAGGTCCGTCTCCGTGTGGACGGGGCCGAAGAAGTAACGGGTACTTACGGTTATGGATAGAAATGAGGCGGAGTAAAGAGTACAATATTTGCCTCTCAAATGTAAAGTAAAGTCAGGAGTACTCCCCAAAAATGATACTCGAGTAAAGTACAGATACCTCAAAATTGTACTTAAGTACTGTACTCAAGTAAATGTACTCCGTTACTGTCCGGCTCTGTATATCATGTTAATATATTGCCATAGTTAAATTCCATAACATGCCAATTACATGTGATACCTATTTCACATGTTCGCACATACATAAGTTCTTGCATAATTTTTTCTTTAATTCTTAGTTTTTGCCTTGATAATAGAAAATATGAGCTAGGCATCATGTATGACAGTCAAAAATGGGATATGAGCTACAAAATTACCAGATCCTGCCATTAGCTATATACTGTAGAAGACATATCTTGTATGTATAGGGCTTAAATGTGGATATGAAGAAGCAATACAGGAGACCTATATTTCCTGTATATGCACATATATGCACCTCAATTTTGCCTATATGTGGCATATATACGCATATATGCAGCATATATATTATCATATATGTGCATATATGCAGTATATATGTGCATATAGATTTCATATATGCGCATATATCCACATATAGGTTCTTTCCATGTGGGACAGCTTACTTACTATTGAAAGATTTTGTATTTATTTAATAATAATAATAATTCATCACATTTATATAGCGCTTTTCTAGGCACTCAAAGCGCTTTACATAGACGGGGTATCTCCTCATCCATCACTAGTGTGCAGCATCCACCTGGATGATGCGACGGCAGCCATATTGCGCCAGAACACCCACCACACACCAGCTTACTGGTGGAGAGGAGACAGAGTGATGAAGCCAATCAGCAGATATGGGGATTGTTAGGAGGCCATGATGGTCTGAGGCCAATGGGAGAATTTAGCCAGGATGCCAAGGTCACACCTCTACTCTTTTCGAAAGACATCCTGGGATTTTTATTGACCACAGAGAGTCAGGACCTCGGTTTAACATCTCATCCGAAGGACAGTGCTTGTTGACAGTATAGTGTCCCCATCACTACACTGGGGCGCTAGGACCCACACAGACCACAGGGTGAGCACCCCCTGCTGGCCTCACTGGCACCTCTTCCAGCAGCAACCTAGTTTTCTCAGGAGGTCTCCCATCCAGGTACTGACCAGGCTCAGCCCTGCTTAGCTTCAGTGGGAAACCAGTCTTGGGCTCCAGGGTGATATGGCTGCCGGCAATTTAATTTTGTTCAAGTGATCAGAGAAAAAGACTTAATATCTCCATTTTGCATCTCAAATACATTTTATTTATCTTGATTTAATGAACGAAGAAGACATACATTTTTAGAAATTAATTTAAGAGTCTGTGCTCTGATTTCATACTTTTTAAGTGAATGTAAATAAAATAAAAAGGCTGATCTTAATTTTACCCCTCTCTCTGACTGTGTATGAGCATTTCACCTCCAGCAGTTTATTTGACAATGCTGAGAGTGTTTTTGTACATTTGTTTTTGGCGTATCTGTCTTCTAGATTGTGGTGACATTTGTATGAGTTCATTTAATTGTGTCATGACACCACTGTATAAGTGTCAAAGAATGTAATGCATAAGTAAATGCACCATCTAATTTAGGGCCGTGTATGGTTTCTGTATTACTCAGATTCCTGAGAGATTCACAGACAGACTTCACCATTAGGGCACGAGAGCAGCTCTGGCAAGGACTGTTGGCAGCATTTCCAGAAGACAGATTGGAAGCCTCTGGTTTAAAATGTTAATAATTAGCAAAAGCAAGTGTTACCACTTGTGAGAGTTAAAAAGGGATCTTCATTCCTTTGTGAGCATAAGATATTAAAATGATGATCTGTAATTACAGTCAAACTTATTCTTAGAGCTATAGAAGGCTATATAATGTCCACAGAGTGGATATCACTAGAGGTAAAATAAGACACAGAGGTAGCGTTTGCTTGCAGGATGATGAAGCTGTGATGTTACTGAGAAAAGAAATACTGAATTACAGCATTTATGGATTTTAATACTATAAATTGTTTATTAAATTCCGTAAAGCCGATTAGATTCAGTTTTATGGGGATATAGAATAGGGATGACACTTTTGGGGGCTCCAATGTGTTTCACTTCGTCAGTTTGGCCTAGCATATCATTTTCAGTGCAGGCATCAGGACAACAAACATTGTTGTCCATAATTTATTTACTGCAGAGGCATAGGCTGCACATCACTGCAAATGTCATATGTTTAAATCAATGCAAATGTTATAAGAAGCATCTATAATATTCCACACACTCAAGCAGATATGTTTCTGTCCACACCTTTTGTGTCAGAGCCACTGAGATAGTCTGAGTTATAACATTTTCAAGCATGAAATGATTGCTGGAGGCAGATTTGATGGCTCCTGCATCTTTGAACCAACTGAGCATTGCATGTATACAGCTTTTGGTTACATTTTGTAACCATTTTATTACATTTGTGAACAAGTGATGAAATTACATTTCTCCAGATCTGTTCTGATGGCCTGATGATGAGTAAACGTTCTGCAAATTAAAATGTTTGGGTAAACTAATCCTGTACAGCAGTTTTTTTTAATATATATGTATATATTAATTGCTCCGCGATAAATTGAGAATGGTGCAATAGTTCATATTTTAGATTCATATGAGCAAAATATGAGAATTTCTCTTCACTTCATGCTGCCTATTTTTGGTATTGGCCTCTTTTTTTCTCCTGCAGGCATTCTTTTTATCTTTTTATCTTTTTTTTGGTTGTTTGGTGATTGTCTGAATGGAGCTGCCTTATTTATGACTCCAATTACATGGCCAACATTAGCAGGGCCTTAAGCTTAATGAGTCATGCAGACGATTGGAGCGATGGCCCATGGAGCTGGATGGACGGGACTTTAAACAAATACACTATATCTATAGAAGCATTTACCATTGATGTACTGTTGGTTTTAGGCAATACCAGTCACCTGAAAAGGCGCATTATCTCACATTTGCCCACATAGTAAATATGTTTTGCTGTGTGTCTGTTGAATCTATAGTGGGTTTCAGACTATAGTTTACACAGAGATAGGTCAGGCTGGAAGACTTACAGCTACAGACAATGCAAATGCCATGACCTATGCAGCCAGGACATATAAATGTCATCTAGCTTTGTTTAGGTAAACTAGATGTTCTGGGCTGAACACATTGTTTAGCCTCATGATCAGACTGAATCCAGTGTGTTTATGGCATTTCTTCTCTGATTTTCTTTGCATGATTTCTTTGTTATTGTAAGCCTTTCAGCGTATGAAAAATGTATGAGAGGAGCTCTTCACATCAGTGTTAATATTCACACCGTGCATGGATGCACAATCTGAGTGATTGTCTGTATCTTGTTGGATAAAGACATTGGAACAAGGGGAAACGTTCTCCCTGTGTACGTCTTCATGTTCCCATGACAACAGGCTTACCGCTGTGAAAACGCATGAAGACAAGGATTATATTTGTTCATAGGGAAAAACAAATCTACAAAGTAAGAAGCTCTTGGTTATTTGGTCTGTGTCAATACGTCGTTGAGAAAGATGGCGTGTTCATAAAAATACAGAGGATGTTCACACAGACACAAAGCCCAAACAGACCTTGCTGCAGGTTGAGATGATGAATATTTTATGTACTTACTTGGAAACTACACTTACTGTGGTTTACTTTGATATATAGAGTCCACAAATTTGAGGGGTGAGATGCTTATATTTTATGCAACAATTTTATTTTTACAATTTTATCATTACAAGTGATATTATCAGCATAAATATTTAAATTTATTTAAATGATCTTTTTTTTGTTCAAAATACTTTTTAATCATCATTATGTCCAGTTTTAGTCATCATTATGTAAAGTATAATAAAAAAAATACAATAAATAAATAAATAATGTATATCCTGAATGCACTGTAAGTCTCTTTGGATAAAAGCATCTGGTAAATGCATACATGTAAATGTAAATATAATAATGATGATTATTATGAAATTGGATTTAAAAAGTATTACCACTGTCTAAAAAACACAGTATTTTTTGTAAGACCAAACCAAAGTATGGTATGTTTACCTCACTATCAAAGGAACAACTGTGAAGTGAAAAGCAGCAGTGCAGTATGCATGAAAGCTTCTTCAACTCCCAAATACCAAGAACATGACTTGTTTTTGGATCCTGTCAGCAGCATGGAACATAAAGTCACTCTGTGTTTCTTACATAACGTCCTTCAAGCTCACTTTGGGCTTCACTTCCTATGTATAGTCCTTGTGAGTACATGGAGAAACATCATCCAAGTTCTTGTTCAGGGAGTGTGATTCCTGATCAGAGCTCTGTCATTGGGCTTTAACATCAATTCTCACTCAGTCCAGTTCATAAATCCTCAGCTTTTCCATAAGAGCTGTGCCTTTGAGAGCCAACCACAGTCCAACAATAACAGCAGCTATTTTTATACTTTGAACTGGATGGGTCAGGCAATCAGCTGACAAGGTGGAAGTGAAGGTCTGATACAAAATAATATTTTCCCACAGTGTGTTTAATGCTTTCTGAGTTGGACTCCTTTTTACTTAATGGCACAGAGGTAATTTAGGGACCTTGAGGTGATAAAATCTCATGGTTCTTCACACCACACATCCTGTTCTGAGCTGTAGCCATATTGGGTTTTTAAAAACAATTATTACGCAGCTCTGTGGAGTAACAATCACAATATTCGGTAGTCAGTTATTTCCTAATTTTCTCTATTGTCACTTATCTGGAAACTAGAACTGCAGCTAAGTTCACACCACAGACTTGCTCTGACATGTCATGCAAATGCAAATTGCAGAACTTTAAACCTTGATTTTGTTATTAACATTACTATCATTGCAGTTTTCGTCTTTTCGACATTTTAAGGGGCCATTCACACAGAACATGTTTTCATGATTAAATTGTTTAAAAAAAAAAATTTCAAAGCTAAACTTATTGTAACTTGACCGACACACTATGTAATGTTTAAGACAAATGATGCAGGTCACAATCACAACAGTCAAAGACAACCATCTCAGTAGCAAAACGATGACTGAAAACAACAGCGAACTGCAAAAATGTATTCTGTGAAACCTAATTTTATCTTATTGGAAATGGATTGATGCATTTAGGGTGGTTTGCACACAACACATCTCAGCTTTTAAAAATGTAAGACACTGGGCAATGGAATAGAAATAATGCAAGGTCTTGAGATTTTTAAGTAGAAGACTTAAAACCTAAAATAATTTCAATTCAATCAAATATTTCAGTATTTCAAGGGCGAGTAGCTCTTGTTAGGTGCCGTTCATGCTAAATTTTGTATTCCACTGCACTGATTTTCCATTGTTTAAAAAAAAAAAAACATATTTCAAGGTATCAAAGGCAATCAAAGACATCCGTCTAGTGCATTTACATGGGATAACAATAGAAAAGGACCACAGAGGAATGTGCTCTGTGTGAACGGCCCCTTTGACCCTTGCACTTGCGTCGCACATGACATGACGTTTTAAAACCACAGCGCTTAAGTTAAAATAAGTTTCACTTTAAAAATATGCTTAACAGTGATCTTTCTGGTGCAAACTTTTGCATCGCTACAAATTTTTTAATTCCACTGCCATGCATTTCACATCTTTAAACACAAAAACAGATTTTGTTTGAACAGCCCCTTATGTGGGATAATGTACATTAAGCCGGTCATCTCTGCAAAAAAAACCCAGACAGGGGGACCCCAACGCAGAGCAAACATAACTTACATTTAATCCCATCATGGCACTTGAACTGAAAAGCGTATTTGTGCATTTGGGGGAGTTGTCTGTGTTTGACAGGGATGAATCATCCTGGTCGTGTTCAGTACACAGTGGTTTACCCTCCTCCTTGTTGTTTGGTAGATTTACTTGCAGGACACGGTCGGTCATCGCTTGAGTGCTCGCCTATATTTCTTTCTTTCTCTTTCACTTGGAGGTAATGAGAACAATGTCAGTAAACCTGACTTGTGTGGCTTGAATACACGGCTTTGCTCCGGCTGCCCCACTCAGTGCATTCAACACTGTCACATTCTGAACATCAGACCTCGCTGCCAATGCCACAGCCTTTGTGTGCACCGTTGCCTAGTGATGGCATGAGGAAAAGCACAATGCAAGTGTATACATATCTTTGCATGTTGTGTATCTTTTCTTGAGGTTGCTCAATATCCTGTTTCAGTTTTTGCAGAGCAGGCATGCGGATATTGTTATAATCGGAACCAATATTTAATTAGACAATTAAATGAGCGGCGGTATGAATCACCCAAATAAATACACACAGATGAAAAGAATCACAGCTAAATTTACGATTACTCATCCAGACAGGAAAAACGGAAACACTTGACTTGCTTGACTGAATTGTGGGACAGGACATACCATTTAATGTGTTTGGACGTGTCCTAGAAACACAAGGAAGATTTTAGTGCTTCTGTTGCAAAACAACGGAAGAAAGCGAGCCTGGCAGAGCTTCAGGTTGAACAATTGATCATGTCTGCATTTGCCCTATAGAGAGCGAGTGGGTGGACTGGGTGCTCATGGGAGACTACAGGATAAGACTTCTGTCAGCTGGTTGCAGGATGATTAAAAGAGCACACACATGGAAAAGACATTTTGCTTGGGTAAACAAAATAGTTTATAATGTTTGTTAACATTCCATGAATAATTCTGAGCCATTAAGAGAGGATAAGGGTAATTATGAAAAGAAAATTTGGATAGAAAATTAACAAATCGGGCACAAAACCTAGAATGTTAATGCAACGCTAATTTGTTAACATTCTGCAACTCAATACTGGTGATTTGTGTTACATTTGAATTATAGTGGGGTCCAAATATCTGGAATTCAAAATATATTTAAACATGGAAATGAACAAAGTTTTAGGATCTAAAAACAGAACGGGTTTAAAACAACAACAACAAGTACATAAATAAATTAATTAAAAATTATAATATTATGATGTCAAATAAATATATTCTGCACTATTTCTAAATAACCAATCCAGTTTAAACATCAACTTGAGAAATGTTTACATAACATATTCTTTTGTAATGAAAAATGTTGCATTAAATTAGAATTTTTTTAAATAATAATATAAAAAATGTCAATATCCCAAATAAAAATATTGTTTTCTCAGAGGCCCACTCCTTCTTAACCTTATACAACCATTAAAATCATGAATGATGGTTGAAAATTGGTTGAGTTGATATTTAATTCTAAAACTATTTTTAATTACTAGTTCATTTGAATGACAAAGAAATCATGTTACCGCATGATTTTCCCCATTACAAAAACATTCCTCAAATTTGTCATTCATATTTGAAACATGTTTAGACAAGACGACAATTAATTCATAATATTAATTTAATTTTATATTGTATTAAATCATGAACAATTTCATTTTCTCAGTTTTACCCAAGTTACTGTAAGAAACAAATATTTTGATTACTTTCTAGTATTTATGAGAAATGTATCAGTAAATATTATTATACTTATTTTAACTTTTTATTATGTCTTTTATTTTCAGTATTCTTAACGTCTATTTCATTTTGATGTTTGTATGATTCTTCAGTATTGCAGGGTAATAGTTGCTCTGTGAGGTTTAGAATCATTTTTGTTATTGTGGTAAATGCGGGGCACATTTTACCCTTGCAGCTCGTCATGTGTGCTTCATTAGTCTGCCCAGAGCACACAGACGCTTATGGACCTTCACAAATAGAGTGCCAGATCAAATATGTCACATTATCACTGAGCGAAAAAACATATATTTACATACACCGCTGAAATGTTTTGGCCCAATATAAAAACATCAGTCACCCTCAACCCCAAGAGGGCACAAAAGAGAGGCAGTAGTGATGGCTGCTGATGATCTGGCTGGGCCCTGCACTGCGGCAGAGACTGTGTGTGAGACAGAGAGAGGGTGGAAGTGTCTGTGGGTCTGCTGCAGAGGCAGACGGCTCATCAGTAATCAGAGAGCGATGCTCGCTTTCCCTCCTCAGGAGGTGTGTGTTCACACACATTCAGACAAGGATAAGAAACCCTAACCGAAACAGTGATCTGGTTTTTAGGATTACAGCTCTCCGTTTTTTCAGAGACACTTTGAGAAAAGGTGCATTGTGGGATGCTGAGATGTTTTTACACAAGACCCACCTGTCAGAAGATCATGCCAATAGGCTATATCAACTAAAACTATGCTTTTGGCCATATACCTTAGAGATGTAGACCTTGCTGACTCTATCTAACAATTAAAATCATACACCAAAGTCATATTTCTCACATCATCTGCTGAATCAATATTCAGTTGAGTGTATTCAAAACACTTTATTTTTCTCGCTGTTTTTATGAACACTTGAGGCGCACAAAAGAGAAATGTAAAATATTTGTATAAAATAAAACATCAAATATATTTTTTGTCTAACTATTTTAAAACTATTCATTCATATTAATGGCAAAAAAAAAATAAAAAATAAAATCCAGCTATCATCTAATTTTACCCATTACAAAATTAGTCGCTTTGGATAAAAGGGTCTGCTAAATGCATAAATTTAAATTCAATAAATTTAATTTAATATATATATATATATATATATATATATATATATATGTATATATAATTAAAAAATCTATTTAATTTGAATGATTGTTTTATTGCTAGAAAATATTTGCTAGAAAGATTCTTTTTGACAGAAATAGTCAAATTTTTCTAAGCATCTTTGTGACTCACTTTCATATCTTATATACTCAAATGCTTGCATAGCCTACTAATAATGATTAACTATTAATAATAATAATAATACTCATCATTATATAACTATAAATGTAACTTATGAGGGCAATGTCATTGCAACAAGCAAACGATTTCAAATAAGCTGAAATGGAAACAAATCTGTTTCCTCCTTAACAATTTTGTCTGGTTCTTGGACTGTGCCATAATGCCTGTGGCCCTAAACCATATCTGTTCATAGCCGAGTGAGCAATTCCTTTCCCTGTGTCTGTCCAGATGTTGGCCTAATTTACTATGACTATCTACGTATGCAGTTAAAGCTCCCTCTCCATGCTTACATGTAAGTATCTGCTCCTGTTTTGTGCTAGCAGACACTAGAGAGGTCCAAGGTGAGACTGGACCCTTAGGTGCTTGTACTTTCACTGCATGTGTCTAGCATGGCATTTAACAATAACCTCGATCCTTCTAGCATGCTTTCATAAGCACTGTTGAGTGGCTCAAAAGCACCGCAGGTGTTCAAGAGGTCAGAGACCCTGTAAACTCACTGATTTGAAGCAGGAGGGCAGAGCTTTTGATAAACTCCCACACTGACATCACTGAAGATTTTGTAAATCTTCAAAAAAGAAGTTGTAAATAAAAATGATTTGAATACATTTTACAATACTATTTTAGTCTTTCTATTTAAAAAATGTTAATGTTTAATTCAATGGCCCTTTCAAACAGTCTTTACTAGGAAATAGAGATCATATATGAACAGGAAAAAAGATTGTTTTGTTCTGTTTTGAGTCAGTCACAGTGCTCTGTCAAAGATGTTTACAGATGTAAAAAAAAAAATTCTATGTAAACATGAGCTAGACGGACATCTGACCATTGCACCTGATATTGTGCATAAGACCCTGTCAAAGTTCCTTTAAGGGACTTCACTCGGTGGCCATCTTTGAAACGCCTTGCAGGCAGCTATTTCAGTCAAATATAGCTTCTATCTCTTTGAATGAGGAAACATATAGATCTGTCTGATCCCGGGGTTACAATTAGCCTACATTTCATATTTGAAATCACCAATGAAATCTGATAACACCTGTCTCTACAATTTAGTTTCTTCTGCTCAAATAGTATTGAAAAAGCTTATTTTAAGGCTAAACCAGCCAATATGCATGTTCAGTCTGAAGTCGAATATTAACCTACTGTATAAAGACCTTATTATTCGCCAGAGAAATGAGCACCAACTTTAGAATTCTGTCTCTGAACTTCTGTTTTTGCTGTAGCTGTATAACAGGGGAGTCAAAATCCTATTGTAAAGTTAAAGAAAGTTATAATGTGCTGTGCATTCTTATGTTCAAAGCAGAAACACTGAAAAGGGGCGGGGCTACATTAGTATACTGTATTTAAAAAAAAAAACAGTAGGCAAACAGTACCAGGATGACCTATTATTTCTAGAGAGTAACAACACTGTGGATGTAGTACGAATTCATACTACCCATATACATACTATATAAAACACTTTTTAATGGTCGCAAATTTCCAATAAACTTTTGTTTAAATAATCGGACAGTATGTGATATCGAGCGCACAGTGACTGTTTCTAAAGAAAAACAGAGCTTCTAACAGCAGTTACATTATGAATTTAGAAGACAGGAGTGTTATTGCGAGTTCCACTTTTTCCCATTTATTAGCCTTTTTAGCATATTCTTTTCATCATTGTGTAGCTAATAAATGACTCTTGTGTTTTTAAGAATAAAAAACAAGTTCTGTACACTTGTAATGGCCTCTTATTGGTAAAAAGATGAAACACCGTCGCTTGTGTAAATAGCACATTGGTGTATTTTCAAAAAAAGGTAAATCGGGCAATTTTATGGCAATTTACCAGGTTTAATGCACTCAAAAAAATTACTCTTTAAACTTACTTAAGTCAATTATGGACAGTGGTTCCACACAACCAAATTGTGTTTTGATAACATTAATGGAATTTGTTGAATATATGCAAACTGCTTGTGTTGTGACAACACAACTGAATGAGGTAGAATCTATGTGAAATAGTAATGTCCAACCAAATCAATTTATTCACTTTGCTTCAACTTAAACCGGTTAAGTTAACTCAACATGTTTTGCTTTATTACAATCTAGCCAATTTTGTTTCACTCTATCAACATAAGGAGGTTTGTTTCAAATTACTCATTTCAATTATGGACAGTGGTTCCACACAATTAGTTCTAGTTACTTTAACTAAATATTTTCTATTTAAAGTTACCCCCTTCAACAAAGCATATTTTGTGTGATTTGTCTTGTAATGAGTCAAAAGACAAGATGTCACAAATGATCAAAGTGTATTTGTTAAACAAGCAATAAATAATTAAAAACAGTTACAGTAAATACAGTTTAAACCACATTACAGAATTACAAAAAAATTACACAAAATAGCAGAAATATCAAACTACTCATTTTCTAATTGGCATTCATGGGTAACCAATCAAACCTTATTCCAGGAACAGGAACAGGCTCCAGAAATAACTTCTTCAGTATTCCAAATGTGTACCTGAGTTCAGGAGGGTTGCTCAAGTTCAGTCCATATATCAGTCCCAGCAAACATGGTTTTGGAGACTGTAAACTGCTAGGTCCTGAAGAACTTTATCCTTTAAAACTCCAACTTCTGCTGGACTGTCTTCAATGATGCAGCTTCAAATAGATTCCCATGAGTCTTCTGGATCACCTCCTGATTGCTGCCAACGTCTGTATCCTAGAAGTATTTAAAAGGATGGAGAACTCAAATTCTTGTGTATTAACTTTAACAAATCATTTATTAACCTTGAACTCACCATATACTCCATACTGCTAGGGTCTTCATTTGGATACTTCAATTTCATTAGTCTGAAGATGAAAACAACTTTTTTGCCTTTGTTTTTTCCCCCCTAAAATTACATGAAAAAAAAGTCAGTCATTCATCTCCTTATGGGAAATACAGGCAAGCAGAAAATGGTACACACATCTGTACCTTGCACGGTAAGCAACAGAACTGGAATGTTCCCAGACCCAGAAACATAGTAAAGACATTAGTAAAACAGTCATGTGACATCAGTGGTTCAACCATAATTTTACAAAGCTACAAGAATACTTTTTTGTGCAAACAAAACCAAAACAGCGACTTAATTCTTCTCCAAATCGCATCTTCCACCATTATCAACAGCACGTAAATAATTCATGCGCATGGTGCTGCTGACCTAGAACACGCATGCGCTGAGCCATGATTACATGCAGAAGAAAGCAATGTTCATGCCTCTTGTTTCTCTCCATAATTTGCGGCATATGTGATTTGGAAAAGAATTGTTGAATAAAATCGCTATTTTTGTTTTCTTTGCACAAAAACGTATTCTTGTAGCTTTGTAAAAGTGTGGTTGAAGCATTGATGTCACATGAACTGTTTTACTGATGTCCTTACTATGACTCTGGGAACATTTAAGTTGCATTGCAGCCTTTATGGAGGTTCAGAAATCTCTCACATTTTCATAAAAATATTAGGGATGCACCAATTGACCCGCCATCAATCGGAAACCGGACGGTTTTTGCTTAAAATACGCGATTGGTAATCGGCCGGTCTTTGGCCTTTTTTTCGGCCGATTTTTCCGGAAGTTCGTCCGCGTGCTCAGACTACATCTAAATGAGGGTGAGTAATTAATAGGGCTGTCACTTTTGTGAAAAAAAATCATTTTCGATTTTTAAGACATAAGTGTTCATTGAATCGATTGTAAAATCGATTTTCCATGTCAAAAAAAAAAAGACGTTTCCTTTTTCAACGTCAAATAACAGACGAACGTAAAGAGAGTGCTGGAAACGCACAAGGCAGCAATATTTCTTATTTATTGGCATGAAGTTTCGTGCAGAATAACAAACAGCAAAAAATATATGTGCAGAGGGGGCGGCTGCCATGACAAAAGAAAAACATCAGTGCAGGCTTCAACCCGGCTGCATTTATGATTTAGGCAATTCAAAAATCTCCAAGATTATTTTAAATAATGATTCAATCAATTTCAAACAACTGTTCAAAAAAATTTAACTTTAAATGGACTTGAGAACAGGCCATGTGTCCAGAGCAGAGCGTTTTTTATTCACTATATGTCCAGCTGTTGAGAAGACGCGCTCCGACCGCACTGATGTCCCAGGGACACTCAGGTACAGCTGCGCAATTCTCCACCACAGAAGCCGGTCACTGTCAGCTTGCTATATCATAACTCAGAATCTCCTGTAACTAGAAGCGCGAATGAGGAGAATTTGTGTCTACCGCGCCGCGAGACCTCCAGACGCTCTATTCGCGTTTGATGTGAACGCAGCATAAGAGGTCGCTTTCGACGTCACTGGGTCTTATAGGCGTGTAAAATTGCTGGTATTTTTTGTCTAACTTTCGCAAAGCATACTGCACTTTCGGAATTCTTTATTTTCTTTTTCTGCTTGTTTGTGAGTTTTGTTACATCTATATTTTTAATTGTTTAATTATTTTAAAATGAATAGTGTACATATTTGGTTAAAATCGATTCCCTATTTTCATTTTCGAAACGGTTTTTGGTTGGTCCGATCGATTGTGCAATCGATTTTCGAACTAAAAGTGACAGCCCTAGTAATTAATGACATGTTTATTTTTGGGTGACCTAGCCAGTTAAACACACCTGAACCAGCTAATCAAGGTTCTTGGGAATTTTAAAACAATAAAGTATTACTAGAAGTTCCAGGCAGGTGAGTTAGAGCTAAACTCCAGAGAACACTGGCTTTCCTAGAGCAGGTCTGGACTTGGTCTTGATTCTAATGGGCCTATGGTAATTCTGTATGTCTCAAATTCTGCACAAATCTGTAAACACATGAAGTGCAATGTGTTACAAAAAAAAAAACAGTTTAACAGCAAAAACCAATTCAATTATCAAAATATTAAGTGATTTATTTGTGTGAGTGATGAATAGTGTCATGTTTACCATTCCAAAAGGGTGAACCTGATTACATATCTGGAGCATTTGTATAATGTGAACAGCTCAGAGTAGTGTCCGGTTTAAAGTCATTGTATGACCACACCGCCATGTTCATAAACAAAGCTTCAAATACTTTCACTGTGCTGAGCCAGGGCTCTCCAAACTCGGTCACATTACATGGTTAGACATTTATTTATTATTTAGCTTTTTGCAATTAGTTAAAATATACATATTCTAACAAATAAAGGGAATTACTTCCGCTTTTGAAAGTCATTATGTATTACTAGTATACAATTAATTTATACAAATAAATATATTTTGCACACAAAATGAGAAAAGAGAGAAACTCCTATTCGCCATTTGATTAGCTATAGGAGGAAGTAGCTGAATGACAAATCATTCTGCCTCTTAACATCTCTTATTGTAAGCCATATGTATAATAAAAATAAAGGTAAGTGATAGGACGTTTTATTTTTGGATAAACATTTTACTAATAAATACAATCTCTCTTAAAATACCTTATTGGGTTATGATATTTAAAACAGTTTGGTTTGATCTTGCGCAGAACTAAAACTTTAATTAAATATTTCCCACAATTATAAAATAAATGTATGATAAGCTAGCTCCACACTGGAGAGCTGCTTTATAACAGGAAATCAAGTTATAATTCTAGCTACACTGACTCTGTATTTTCATGTTTAATATTGAAAAGCTATCTATTGCATAAGGACTGTTATATAAATAAACGTGACTGGACATTTCTTTACTGGAGTGCCTGGAGAACCTCAGAGTTTGTGCAAACATCCACATCGCTGTAATCAAATATGTTCTTAAGAGCTGCTTTTACATCGCGGTCAGTTTTTGTTGTGTTTATGCAGTTATTGAGAGCAAGGCGTGCAGTATATATTTACATATTCATCCAAGTTTCGGATCGGCTCGGTTTGCTCAAACTGAAGTGCTATCTTCTTCTTTTGAATTGAATCAGGAGAGTGTATTACAATCTTGCGCTACAGCGCCACTCAAACTGCATTATTGGAGGCTTTCACATTAGGCATACGAGATCAAACAACTAACGTTACTCAAAAACATTTGCCGACAATTAATTTTTTTATCGTCGACGTTGTCGATAATGTCGACTAATTGTTTCAGCCCAAGTATATATATATATATATATATATATATATATACTCAAGTCAATACCTTAGTCGTGCGCTTTCACATCTCCCCAACCGCTCAAAATCATCTATTAATGGTGCAGTAAACCGATTACACAATACTAGACTGCAAAACAAAAGCACCCCAAAACAGAAACTCTAAGAGAAATTAAAGACTTTGACTTAACACAAGAAAAACTTTAGATTTTCTTACCTGACTGGTACCTATTTAGCTCTCCTTCGCACCGTCATCAAATCATAGACAGTAAAAGAAATGGACACAGCGACCCCATTGGAACTCAATTGAGACAAGTGAAGCCCGTTTTTAGCTATTTTTAGCACTTCCGTTTCTGACGCGCAGACTCAAACTAAGCTTGATGACATCAGCAACCTGTCTGACATTTGTAAATCTTCTAGTAGCTGTGCGTGAAAACTGCCATCGTTAATCTTGCAGAGACTGCGAGCTTGAGCGGGGATTTCTTTGGCGTGAGTGAGCAGGAGTAAGTATTCTGATTAATTATTTTGTATAGTATTTTAAAATGTAACGCCAGTACGCCATATTAAGTTAATTGCCTGCGAGCTTCTCCTCCTGTCTGTACGGTAATGTGACAGAGAGTCGAGTGGTTATGACGCAATCGTTAGCCTATTTTTACAAAAACTGTTTCTACGGGGCCATAATGTAACATAGAAGGTAATGGAGCCCTTTATACATTGTCGTGTATCTTTAGAAATAAATAATGGACAAATGGAGTCTTTAAACGCCTCAGATGTAAAGTTATTCGCTGTCAAAGTGATGCCAAAATGAATGGGAGGTCAATGGGATGCTAACGCAAGTGAAGTTCTGCTACAAGATGGCGGCACCAGGCCGACTTCAACTTCCGGTCGACTTCCTTGCCGCCTGCATCAAATGCATTGGAAATCGTCACTTCCGGTTTTTTATTTGAATTACAAAATTAAACACTTTACGTTAGTTTAACGATTGATAATTAAGTAAAATTGAAAATGAAACATTTTAAGTTGATTAAGCACAATACAATTGTGTTTTGGCGGAAAACTAAATATACTTGTGTTGTTTTAACAAAACATATCTGTGTAAAACGAACAGTGCCACAAATCCATTTTTTTGAGTGTGTGTAAAAGGGGCTAATAATGTTACTTGCTTTTTCTGAGTGAAAATTTATTTTGTAGTGTGTTTGAGTTTACAATTTATAAAGTCATGCTAGTCCTCTGTAGCACACTAGATTAAAACATTGTAATGCACAAAAAGTAATTTCACAGATGGTCAAGGGACTTAACGTCTGCAAATAGCTCCACTATAAACAAACATCACGCTCCTACTAGCGCTTCTTTAATCTAATGTTCTGCTTTGTTGGATAAGCCTTGAGAGAGATGGTGCTTTCATAATGGAAAGCTCATTTTACATGCACCCAATGAGTAACTTCATTATGGTTGTCTTTGTAGAGCCATTTCCTAGTGAGATTGGAAGCTGGGCCGTGTGGATGTGTCTGCTGTGAGTCGGGGTCTCCACCTCCTGGCAGCGATCCTCTTTTGGACACTGGCAACAGCTTGCTCCCCACATCCCTCCCAGATGATGTGTCTTGAGACAGATGTGCTCCCCAGATATCCAAGGAATCTAGGAAAGTAATATGCTGTTAAGGCAGGAGATGTCTTATACTGGCTGATGAAAGAGAGGAACATGCCAACACGACAGTCCTCCTGGCATCCAGTTGATAAGGAACGCTATCAGAAGGACAGCTTGTATTTTATTGGTGGATTTGTGTCAACTGTAAAAATTCCACAATATTTGCTAAATGTAAGACAAGTAATCTCATTAAATGATAAATTTACCTACTTGCTTAAAACTAAATTTTAGAATGATTTCTTACGGATCATGTGAGAAGACTAGTAATGGCTGCTAAAGAACTCAGCTTTCATTAAATGATTAATATATCCAATTAAAATAATTATTGATATGTACCTTTTATTATGTAAATGAAGCAGGTGGGCAAGACTTTTAAAAACAAACAAAAGATCTGATTACCCGATTTTTCAGTTTGAGCACAATTAATAAAAATGTTTCTATATAAAAAGAAAAAGACAAAATAAGCGTATGGCTTTCTTAGTCAAATAAAAAAATTTGGGGCAGCTTTTTGGTTTTCCTTGGCTGGAAATTAAATATTTTTAAAATGTAAAAAGTATTAATACTAGAGTAGACAAAATAAAATAAAATAAAAATTGCACCATAACTGGGGGCTTTTATACTTGTTGATAATGCCAATAGGCATTTTTCTAATTTGCTTTCACAGCAAAGGGTTTAAAATAAGATACACAAACAAAATACTATCATATACTAAAGTCATTTGTGCCACACAAAGGCAAGCTTTATTACTGTAAAGACAAAAGGGAGAAGTCATTTTAAAAATAACATTTTGAAATAAAACTGTGAAACACAAAACAGAAGTGATCTCAAAAATGAACCCAAATAAATAGGACCAAGCAATTTTACATCAAGCACATCTTTTGTCAATTCACAACAAGAACAAATATTTAATCTTGTGACATTCTTTTAAATGTCTTACAAAGATTACAAAACAGGATATGTACAACTGAAGAACTAGAGGACATGCTTGAAGTGTTTTTGTTCCCAATATTGTGCAATGGCAGCATAATGACTGACATAATGACTGAATGTCTATCTCCATCTGGGACACTTGCATTACCCAAAACTTAAACAAGTAAATCAGCAGCTACAATGTCTGAACAGCCACTTTACATGCCGTTTATAGTCCCTAGCACCCAAAATTAATCTTCAGTTTTTTTATTTACGCAGTCACTAGACAACGCAAAAATGAATTTGGTGTGTGATCACAGTGGCTTGTAAACAGCCACAGCGGCTGCTCGCATTTTCCCTTCCACCACTGATGATTGAACAAAAGGAGAAAAATATTGACTTCAAGTATACACAAAGCAAAAACAATTATTTGAACATCAGTTCAAATGGAAAAATATCTTTCATTAAACAGGACCAGCCTGTTCAGTTTTATTCCAAAAGTCGGCTTCCTTTTCAAGTTCTTATCAGGTCAGCTGATCCATAGATTTAAAAGGTCCAGTCTGAATTTCCCTCCAGTCCATCTGCTCCTCATGCATTAACCTCCCGTATGCTCATGAACAGAACACTAATATTCTTATTTGGTAAAAAAAAAAAAAAAAAAAAAAAAAAAGTGTTGCACTCCATTGGTCATATTTTCATCTAATTACTTTAACAAAGTCTGAACAGAGTCACAATATATTGGCTTGTTTTTACAGCAGCGGTGATGTTTGTCCACATAAATATACGTATGTCCACAAAGCCGTAGCATGAATTTATAATAGCCTTTTTTGTTTTAATTATTGCCACTGTAAACACTTTGCATTATAAGCACTTGAACCATAATTATTGCTTTGTGGTGGAAAGCAGACTTAAAGACTTAAAGCACTTTGCACAAGAAAGCATGTTTTTTGCCAAACACATATTACCCACAGATATTTCAGCTGCTAGTGCTGCAAATGAGCATGGAGGCAATGAGACGGGAGATTCTGCTGCTCGATGACAAAATGCTACATAAGATGCATGACCAACTAAACCCAAGCTGGTCAGATCTTAAACATCTCAAACCAAGTGACTTTAAAATCTTCTTGCATACATTTTGGTTTCAGAAATCCTCAGCATAGTGCTACGGCATCTCTTGAGGTCATTTGAAAGCTTATTCATCATGCTGAATTCGATCCGATTGAGCCCTCGCAGAACTAGTGCAAGGATCCCTTTGCAAATTCATGGTTGCCTACACTAGGAAGCAGCAGGAGACGTTAAGATACAGAATAATCACTGTAATATGTACCCCAGTCACACCCATAGCTATTGCCTCTAAAAATAGAAGCGTGTATATATCATACAGTGTTCTAATAGAGGAAAGAAGGGAAAATTTACTTTGGTAGTATCATAAATTCTTTTTACAAATATTTTTGGCCCGTTTCCCTCTATTCCTCCATCTTGGCGTTCAAATATGGGCGGCTCCCTCTTTCACAATTTTAGTGCATACTGTAGGTATTTATTTTGAGACTTGCACTAGAGAGCCTGTATTTATACATCGAATAGCTTACATTGAACACGGAACCTTTTTTAAACTAATTTGAAGTTTTAATCTCTTGATAACAAGGAGTGAATAGATGAGGCTGATGATCGAATCTTGTTTAAAAGTAAACTGAAAATACATATGCACTGTTGAAGAGCTCAGGACAAGGAGGACAGCGAGGTGTCCACTTGTTCTGAAAGGTGTTTCTTTGGGGGGTGAGGAAGGATTCCACACGTCAGTGATGTGGCAATCAGAACCCACCCCCCTTCCCCAGACCAAATCACAGGGAATGGTGTAGCGTTCACATTACGGAGCAGCTCTTGGCCTTCTCCTTCTTGAAGGTGGAGGAGAGGAGCTCGGACTTGCTGGGCAGGTGAAGCAGGCGTTTGGACAGCCGGCGGGTCGGACTGGGTTTGGCGAGCAGCTGTAGCTTGTTTGTGCAAGCCAGCGCAGCTGTGCGGAACACGCTGTGGATGCTCTTCTCAGAGGTGAAGGCTGAACACTCCAGATAAGCCTCAGCTCCCAACTGTTTGGCCATGGCAGAGCCCTGTGATGGGAGATGCACAAACTCAGTTTGCCATAGTTTCTCAGTCTTAAAAAAACCTACAGTGTTTCAAAAGATACGGTTCATAAATTCAAAAGCTGTATTCATGTCTTCAATAGGCAGCTGAATATTAATTCAGTGCCTCAAGTAAAATAATTATCTGATTGAATGATTTAAAACAGCAATTTATGATGTACTTCCTTCATAAAATATAAAAAGACATCTATGTGTTTACAAGTAACCATTTATAACAAGAGATGCATAAACATTGAGCAGAACCACAACAACATTGTATTAAATTGTCACTGTACTGAAGCAATTGCAATTTTTTAAAAATATTATCCATCAATAAATGTGCATATTCTTTTAATAATAAACTATTTGTATGATAAGATTTCAAAATAAACACACAGTTCAAACATTTGGGTTGGTTAGATTTTTATTAAATATTTTTGAAAAATGCTAACCAAGACTGGATTTATTTGATCAAACATGCAGTAAAAACAGTAATATTGTCAAATATTACTACAATTTAAAATAACTGGTTCTATTTGAATATCTTTTAAAATGTAATTAATTCCTATGATGGCAAAAGCTGAATTGTTAGCATTCATGACTCCAGTGTCACAAGAGCCTTCAGAAATTATTCTAAGAAGTGGATTTGGTGCTGAAGAAACATTTCTTATTATCAATGTTGAAAATATTGCCTTAAAGCAAGCAAGATCAATGTGACCGTGCTAAAAAACAACTTGTGGCTGTACCTGCTCATGAGTAATGGGTGTTTGTTTCTGATTGGACAGCTCCATCAGTGTGCAGACATCTGTCCGAAGGTCCGTCTTGCAGCCAACAAGGAGAATACGAGTACTGGGGCAAAAGTCGAGGATCTCAGCCCTCCACTGCAAAGACAGAAATATGCAATTCTAAGATGAATCATTTCTGGCAAAACATATATTGTTCTGTATAACTAGGGGTTTGCGTAACAGCGATTACAGTGATCTTGGTTTTTGAGTGCCAAACACTTCTGGCAAGTATAATGTGATAAATATTGCAGCCCAAAAGTGAAGTACCATAAGAAAACAAAAGCAAATGAATCATTCATAATGTCTAAATTAAACAAACTTACTTTAAAGATACCCAACAAAACTAAATTACAGCAGTGCTGGGATTGAATATTAATAGGAATATCTAGTTACCTTCTTAAGTCCACTGTCAAAGATATCTGGGCGACTGATGTCAAAACAAAGGAGCACTGCATCAGAGTCACTGTAGCAGAGGGGTCTCACATTATCATAGTATGGAGATCCTGAAACAAGAGAGAGAGAGATGCTACTGAATAGGAAAGCACAATTCAGGGATGAGAGAAGAATGCTTTATTCCTTTTAAATATGCAATTCTTTAAAAGAAAACATGATCAAATGTTCTTTCTGTTGAGCCTCAAGTGCCATTTGTGTGTCCTTGACATATTGTTAAAATAACAAAATGCCCGAGACAGAGAAGAAAACAACAACCTGGTTTCACAAGACATATGACGCAATTCAGAATGAAGCTGTTGATTGGGTGGATTCGTCTGTGCCAGTGTCACCTTGTTTAAGTCAGCAGAAAACAAAATGTCATTTCAGCTGTGGAATATAAATGTTACAGTCTAATACAAAGTTATGAAGGTGTCATGATCCGGTCATTGAACTTCTGTTTATTCACCACCAGAGGTCATCATCCACAACACAGACTCTCACACTACACAGTACACCCTGGACTACATTTCCCATGCTCCATTGCACCAATCACATTCACCTTTTAACTATCACACACAGCTGGCATCAATTACACACACACACACAGCACAATCATCAGACACGCTTTATAAGCATTGGACTTCCTTTAACACACGGCCGAGTATTGTTCTGCATATATCCCTCTCCTTGCAATACCAAGCCATTCTGTGTTTGTTTTCATAGACTTGTGTCAGTTTATTGTTTATCATAGTCTAGTATTTTCCTTGCCCTGCTCTCCTTCTCGGATTTTGACCCGATTAGATCTGGCTTTTGTTCACACAACACTCGTCCCGGGATTGAACCCGGCAATGTTACTAGGTCCCCGACCCAGGTTCAATGACGCAATCAATCCCGGGACGTGTTTGCTTTCACACAGAAGGCGACCAGCCAATTTGCCGGGTCCGACGTGCAGTGTGAAAGGGGCTTTGTCTACCTTTCTGGATAATTGAGCTCTTCAACAGTGCATATGTATTTTCAGTTTACTTTGAAATCAAAAAAATAACAATAAATAAATGACTAATGCAACTAAATTTTACACAATTTAAACCAGTTACAACTGTACATTTTACATTATATCCAATAATCTAATATTGTTTGAATAGTGTAAAATATTAAAAAGTTGCCTACATTTTATTTATAAAAGAAAGTTAGTCTAAATATATTTATATTTTAAAGATCAGTCATAGCTTGGACTACGGAGTACTTGTATAGGAGTCTTTAAGCTAGAATTGAAAAGCAGATCTGATGGGTATTATAAATCTGCAGCAGAATCAGACAAAGGCCGGAGGTACAGCTCCCCTGGTCATCACTTAATTTCCAGTCAGCATACATCCTGTTAAAGCCCTCTTCCTCTCACTGCTTGCCATATTGGCATTTTAAAGGAGAAGAAAATGACAACTGAGCTCTAAATCCTCATTGATCCATGTGTTTCGCGCTCTCCCTCGGTTTCTTTTTTCCAGTAGCTTATGCAACTGGAGCGATGGGGCTGGGGTAGGCACTTCCTCTCACTCTTGCTCAGAATCCTTAAGTAAGCCACCCACCCCTACGTACCCAATACCTCCAGTCCCCCTGTTTCCACAGCAACAGACTTGGAGTCAACCATCTGCAGAGCGCCGTCTTCCAAAAGGCCTCCTTTAACTGCCTATCAATCTTTTGATACAGAGCAGTGCCCACCCACTTGGTACGGAGGAGATGCTGGGGTGGTTTAAACAGCCTTATATGTACACACACACCTCAATATTGCAGAGTCTCCTTTTCTGGAATAATTTGGTCTCAATCTCCCCCTGAACCTCACATGTAATGGTATTCAGGTCTATGCATGAGTCAATGTTACAACTGTTAGGCCATGCACTGTAGAAGCCTCAAAGTTAGTAATATTGATTTATTGAGATAACTCAATAAAAGAAATATTTCAGTGTAGCCCAAGTGAATCGAATCAGTTTTTTTCTTTTTAGTAAAATCAATCAAGCATGCCCACAGTAAGACCGGCTGATTCCTTAACAACTGACTTGATTCTTATTCCAGCAAACAGTATAGTCTAACCGATTCCCGAACAAATGACTCCCATGATGAGCTAGTTCTTTGTAGTGAATCAAATATTATGCACGTGGGTGTAGTTTAACTGATTCCAAAACAAAATGATTCTTATGAGCTGCCGGATCTTTTTAGTGAATCAAACACATTTGATCAGTTATGTGCCATCTTTCAAAACATCTGAAAGAGAGTCGAAACACTCATTTTGCAAGAAGTGTTTAAATTCATGCATTGATTAAATTCTCATCATTTGGCAATGACATTACATTTCTTTTTCCAAGTATTACCTTCTCACAAGCAGGAAGTAATTTACAATCCTTAAACATTAAGTACAATAATGAAGCAAGTAATTTAAAATTTTATATCATGTTGATTTTAAGCTAATTAAAACATGATGCTTGAACAATTCTTTCAGTTAATCACTCACAAAGACTCATGAGTTGTCTGATGAATCCTTCACCGACTTATATCATGTTGCTTGCAATAAAAAAAAAAAATCACATCAAACTCACACAAACTGGCAGCTTTAAACATTTGTTGAAAGATTTGCTCATAGGAGTTATTTTTTAATTTTTAAATAACCTAATATAAACATGAATTTAAATGTATAAAACCAATTTGATCAATCAGATTACTAGCTGAAAGGACCACTGCAGAGCATCTTCATTCTGAAGCATAGATCACTAACCATTTTCTCTCTCCTACCAAGACGTCACGAGCACATAAACCTGAGCGTGAGGCTGCATTCAACTGTTGCTGATCCTAATGCAGCGATCGATGTAGATGTACACCTAGGGACTGAGGAGCAATTTCAATTAAACTTGACAAAATGACATCCCAGCAGTCAGAGACAAAGACCTCCACATGATGAGCTTACCAAAACTCACTCAAACCTCTTTGAAATCTGAAACAGGACACATTGACACTTACATTTTTGGCATTGAGCATTATCTAACTTGAATCCTGTACCACCCGCAGTCTTGGATCACAGAACCGCTCTATTGAACAACCCTGCACACAGTTAACAAACCACAGCTCAGCTCTCAACCCTGGGCCACATGTTTCCCGGCTGAACAAGAAGAGGATGTTATGCTAAAAAAAGGGTGCAAAAAAGGGTGAAAAAAAAAAAGAGCAGTGCAGAGTTGATACAATCAGAATACATGCTTTTTGTTGTGACGCCATGCCTGGAGCAAAACTAGCTTAGCTGAAAAGTGGGCCAACGTGTGCATGTGATTGATATGAGACGGCCTTTTCCTTGGGCGCAGGAAGAGTCTTGTGAAGATAACAGATGGAGGTGGAGTGGTCTGCTTTTGTGCACCGCACTCCATCTGCTGAACCCTCTTACTCTTTCAACAAAAAATTTAGCTGTTTTACCAATGACTTTGAACTATGAGTGTAACTGGCAAGTTGCATCAGACATATTCTGAAACATAATAAAATTGTTAAATACATACATTTCAGTAGGCACATGAGTGTGCTTGATGTCACATGTTTTTTTTAGTGGAAACATTACTTATAATTTAAGAATGATTCATTCAGTACTTATTAAAGAAGTTATCATCTCTCATGACTAAGCCATCTCTAACAGTCTCAATAATACAGCAATCACAGATCCGCTCAATTATTATTGCTTAATGCCATATCTGCCATTAATAAAGCAAAACAAATATCAGTGTGAATAAGATGGTGTCATGTAACGAAAATAATATGCCACTGTTTCCTGCTTCTCTACTTTCAATCTGCAGTGACAGATCAAAAATCATTTTATAAAGTGAGTGAGGTTGTGGTCTCTAATGAAGATGATGTGATCCGAGACAGATCACGTGAGATGGGATATGAGACTTTGCGCAAAATGATGTCAAACAATTCTTCTTTTTACGGTGTTGGAGTTTGCTACATTTTACAAAAAATTAAACATCTAGTGTAGTAGTACTAGTAGTATAATTAAAGAACAAATATTGTAACAAATGTTTATTTTAATGAATCACAAAAAGACTAACAAGTTATCAGTTTGAATCATTTTAATTAATTCACTTGATGAACTATTTTGCAAATCATAATTCAAGTTTGACTCACAATAAAGTATTAATTATTTTGTGTACTTTAAATAGTTACTGATTACGTGTAGTTAAACAGAGCAATAAAATTAATGAAAAATTATTTTAATGAAAAGATTAGCTTTAATTTTAATGTAGGTTATAGTGTAATGTTTTAAAAATATAATTAATAAAACATTAAAACATTTTTTGTATGGAAGGTGGGTAGATTTACAGAAATCTATATGAACTACTAGGCTAGAAGATTGTATCAAATTGAAAACGGAAAATGCTTCAAAAATTAAATGAAAAACTTAAGTTGTAAAACGTTAACTTGGCAACTAACTGAAGAACAAGCTAAATATATATCAACACAAAATTACTAAAACTTATGCATAAAATTAAATTAAAAAGCCAATTATCAAAATAATAAATATTATAACAGTACATAAATATTGCATAGTAGTTGACACTTGAAATGTGGCACGGAATGAAAAAGCTGACTAGAGTAAACTTCAACGCAGAGGAATCCGTGGGAATTAATCCGCACTCTCAGACTCATGTAAATGCGAGCAGAGGGCTAAAGAGAGGTCAACATTCACAAAGGAGCTAGAAGCAAATGAAAGCCCCTGTCAGTCTTCCCAGTAGAGATGAGAACAAAACCTAGAGCGTTCTCCATATCCTCCCCCCCCCCCCCCCCCCCCCCCTTTCCTTAAGATCCCAGAGATTCCATCACAGAGCATGATGGGGGCCCAACAAAGAATCCCCCTCTCTCTCTCACTGCAAGGGGCTGGCCATGACCCTCAGGGAATACCATCTCAGAGCTACGGTGGAGTTTCCTCATTGGTGCCTGTCATCAACTGCCAATGGCCACTGGAGAGCCCATTAATCTACTGGCTGTTTTAATGTGCTAATGGACCACTATTTTTATGCACACAATCTTGTGTAGTCATCTCATACTGAAGCAGCAGAATTCATATTCGCAGAAATGTACATCCATCAGTATAACGGCAAATGCCACCTAATCCATTGAGAATACCTCAATGCAAATTAAACATAGCCTCCATGTTAGAAATACAGAAGGCCATCTTCTAAGAGCCTGCAGTAGGTCAAATTGGCTGTTGTGATTAAATGTGAGGATTGATTTGCACCTGTAAATCCTTTCTGGACCTTAAAACATGTCATTTGAAACTGAATGATGAGGTCAGCTCAGTCAATGAGGAAAAGATTAATAAGAAGCCTCATTCACATTGAGCAGCATCACAGAGCTGATATACACAGCACACATGGAAATTCTAGAACATTACCAACCAGCAGATACAGAGTACTATCTTACAGCCCATAAACATGCATATCAAAACTGCCACGCTGTAAAATTATTCATCATGTCATAACATCTTTGTTTCCATTCATTTAAATGTCGTAACAGTAAATACATTTATAATGTTACAGAAGATTTCCATTTCAAATAAATGCTGTTCTTTTGAACTTTATATTCAAAGAATATTGAAAGACCACAAACGTCAGCACAACCATTTTTAACATTGAAAAAAAGAGGGTTACTTGAGTACAAAATCAGCATATTATAATGATTTCTGTATGATCATGTGACACTGAAGACCGGAGTAATGATGCTGAAAAGTCAGCTTTGCCATCACAGGAATAAATGACATTTTAAACTATTAAAACCGAATTCAATTGTTTTAAACTGTCATAAATAATTCACAATATTACAGTTTTAATTTGTACTTTTGATCAAATAATTGCAGCCTTGGTGAGCATAAGAGGCTTAAAAAAAAAAGTTCCTAAGAATTCCAAGATCTTACCGATCTGAATAGAAATACCACAGAAATGTTTTTATCTTAAATGTATTAAAACACAAAGCTCTTTATTTTTTTAAAAAAACAGAACCACTATAGAAATAATTCTGCGTTCACGTAATGCTACAGTATATTTTTCACTTGGTGTGAGAATATCAGCAATGTTGTAAGGAATACAAATATTGCTTTAACTTTTCCTTGCCAAATTATCAATTTGTCACTATCACTGAACCCATTTATCACCCCATGGATACAGCAAATTCATTTTAGATTTGGGAGTACTTTGACTTGAATATCTGTTTGACTTGATGGTAATACAGTTCAAAATCTACAGCCTTAGCCATGATTACCGGCTAAAAAAATGGATAAAACTGGTTTGCCCTCTCATCTTTATACAAGCCGGGACTCATCCCCTTAAACTATACTCTGAGTTTCAGCTGGCTTGTCTCCAAGCAGACTAAATCAGATCAAAAAGCACGAGCAAAGGACATATATACAGAGGCATATATACAGCACATATTTCATTCAACAATCTGTACATGAAATCATAATCCTCTCTTGTTTTCTCACCCACTGTCTGTCAATCTCTACTGTATGCATACAAACAGACAAACAACACAGAAACCTAGTCCTATCACCCACACTTCACAGTCAGTGGATGGCCAGACGTTTCTGGGTGCTAATTATGATGCTTCTGTTGGCGTGTGTTAAGCACACATCCAAAGAGATATGAGATTATCATGTCTGTCATTTACTAGGGATTCAGAAATGAGCAGTGTGAAGCAGACAAATAGCACATTGTAATCAGGTCAATAGGCTACAATAGGAAGCCGTGGGCAGATGTGAACTGCATCAGTGACCACGTACTCCCTCGTTAGTCTGCTGACTGTGTATGGCAGCTGATAGAAAGACAGAAGTCTAGTCTCATGCCAGATGCATATTGCACAGAAAACTAGATAACACTTTGTTGATTTGGCAAGCACTAATTTGATTGGCCGACTTTACACAACTTCCGGTATTAAGGGCATAGAGAGTTTTTTTTATCATAAATTTACTTCCATCTGAAAATCATGTTAGGTAATTAGGTAAGTAATTTAGAAAATGACAGGATTTATTTTTATTTTTTCAATATTCAAGTTAACTAGATACCAGAGCAGTACAGTAAAATAATAATAATAAAATCATCTGTACTTATTACTTCTGATACAGACAGAAGTTCTGATCACACTGAATTATGTCCAGTGGACACTGTTTTGAATTGGTGACATTGATTTTAAACACCAAATCCATATAAAGTATGTAGAAGTTTGTTTTTATGGGTTGTTTCATTGCAAACATGTGTTGCAATTATTCAGCATTTGCATCTTCCTGTACTGCTTCAGCAGTTGCATAAATAATTATATTTGCATTCAAATTCAATATTCTAATCAGGTTGTTTAGTAATCAGCCTGACTGGATTAGCCCCAACACAGTTCAAAACGAGCCAGACTGTTGCCATGAACAGAATTTAAAACAGCTACAATTTGTAACAATAACAGAGCCGTGAAAACAAATTGTCAAGACAATGGCGTATTTTTAAAAGTCAATCACTGTGGTTTCCAATTTCTAATGCATTCTCCAAACAATTTCAAATGGACTATGAATGCACTGAAAAGCAAAACTGCATGAATATATATTTATTCTTAATATATTTTAATTTAATATTATATATATAATTATATTATATATATTATATTATATATTATATATATATAATACCAGAAATGATATACTGTTTTCTTCCCCTTTCACATGACATTTAATTTTGTTGATAATGCTTTATATATATATAAAGCATTATCAACAAAATTAAATGTCATGTGAAAGGGGAAGAAAACAGTATATCATTTCTGGTATTATATATATATATATTATATATATATAATACCAGAAATGATATACTGTCTTCTTCCCCTTTCACATGACATTTAATTTTGTTGATAATGCTTTATTACATTACATGTACCATCCCAGTTGCATAATATGCACAAATAAAAATGTTACTATCCATTTTGATCCATTTCAGTATTTTGTAGCCGAATCACCCGTTTAGTCTTACCTGATGTGTCCCATAAACTCAATTCAACACGCTGGTCATCGAGCTCCAGACAGGCTGTGTAGTTCTCAAATACTGTGGGAACATACGTCTGTGGAGGAAATGCAACATATTAACACCGATCAACGCATGTGATGCTGCATGTATCATGTGATGCTCGGGGGGCACTTTAAATGCGTACGTATCGTTCTTTATCACTACGAAAAACGGTTTAATGCATGCTTTATTGTTATGCCAGTAAAATAAATTATATGCACTAACTCGCTTGGTCACCAAAGCATGTTACAAATAAACTAACATGAGAGAAACAACAGTTTGTTATTCGGCAAAACCACTGGCTCTAATGCTATGCTTTTAGAATTAATTTAATAAATGGACGTCTTTCAGAGACGCTGTAAACTACTGACCTCTGGATAACAATCCTTTGCCAAAACCTGTAACATCGCAGTTTTCCCGCATTGAACATCCCCAACCAGCACCAGTTTACATCTGACCACCAGTGGCTGTGCGTTTCTTCTCTCTTTCATGATTTCGCGATATCCTATAAGCGAACAAAAGAAACCAAAATCCAAAAACACCTAAAACAGACCAACACGAGGATGCGCGAGTGCACAAGCGTTCCCGTACATATAAAACACGAATTGCCAGCAGCCCAAGTGATTGAACGAGTGTATGGACTGGCGGTTTATATATGACCCACAACAACCAATCAGCTTGCGCGATTCTCATGACGTTTCACATTCTTTTTTTTCTTGTTGCCTCCTCCTCTCCGTCAAGAAACGTAATTCCCCGACGACTCAGCCTTTTGGGAAACTTTTGTCTCATCCTTACCGAATAAAAAATTCCACTAAAACGCTAATTTTATACACGAGTTTTCCAAAATGTCCACACTAGGCTTGTTCTTTGATTACAAAAGACTTTATAGATTTATAGGTTATTATAAATCACATTTGTGCCTGTTAGAATAACAGTGGATATACGTAGTAGCCTAGAACACTGACTGTCTGACACATACAAAATAGCCAGCTTTTCCTGCATATTCTGGCATCTTCATTGTCTCCAGAGTAAGTAATCAGATTATATGCACTTCAATAGCCACAGACATGAGGTCAATAGGGCTGTTCAGTGTTCACACATCCTTGTCCCTCCGCCTAGTGACTTTACTTTCACCTTTAATGATCTGAGAATTACCTGCTTTCTTTAGGGGAAGATTTGTGTTTTACTTTCATTTCCCAAAGTCTTTATAAATCATACATGATAAATCCCCCCCACAGATGATGCATTCCCCAAAATTCAAATGACTAATTCTTAAACTATTACATTTTCTGCCCTAATCCCTATAGTGGTGATTAAATGTATCGGTTTTGACATGCATGTTTGGTTTATTTTCAGATTGAAGTCATTTTACAGTAAAGTCTCGCATGACGACTCATAAAAATCCCCTTGACAAAAACCATGAAAAGGTTTGTTTACAGTACTAACTGACTGGATTATTGGACAAATTACTCTTTGATCCCCATCTCTGTTTGTTTTGGACACAGGGTAGTTTGATTAATGGTGGGTGGGAGGTCAAAAGTTTATTGGCCTGATGGGGCAGTTCAAAATCTCAGCCCTCAGGGAGTCTCAGAAGGCTAAAGTGGTCTGATAGACAACAGGAACACAGAAACACTTTCAAGATCATATTTGTATGTTAAACACCTCAGAGACTGAGTGGAATAGACCTAATGTAAACACGTCTGTCTTCTCCCCTACTTGCAAATTAATTTATTCTCCAAACTGGAATTCTTCGTCTTCACATCATTGAATGTTTTCAGAGCAGTATGTTAAATGTGCAGTACATTAAGTTTTATAAAGTAGGCCTATTTTGTGTCCCAAACTTGCTTTTGTCCCTTCAGACACTTCAGATACCATTTAGGATAAAATTGTGTGCTGGACTTACAATATTTTCAAAACCCTTGATATCTTGTCATATGTGCAATTCAGTTTACTGAAGCAGTGGTATCATGGATGAGGCTCGTAGTAGATCAGCAAGAGTAGATCACATGAAGTATGTATGAGAGGAGAATTCCCCTGCTGTAACAGCAGGGCACAAAGCACAGGAAAGCAGGTGGAACTGAATAATCAACAGCCCCGTGTGTCACAACACAATCTGCTGTTGGAGACAGGAAAGAGGTGTCATAAGGTGGCAGTTAGGTTCCTATCACTGTTTAACCTCCGTGGTTCATGGTCACTTGACATCTTTTGCAGATAATTATGAAGGCAAAATAGTGTTGAATGTCAAAGTACTGTGATAATTAATACCTTTAATAAATTAACTTCTACTATATATATATATATATACAGTACAGACCAAAAGTTTGACACACCTTCTCATTCAAAGAGTTTTCTTTATTTTCATGACTATGAAAATTGTAGATTCACACTGAAGGCATCAAAACTATGAATTAACACATGTGGAATTATATATGGAATTATATACATAACAAAAAAGTGTGAAACATATATATATATTTATATATATATATATATAGACACACACACACACACAGTAGTTTGTTCTGGTTCTTTGTTGAGAACTGTGAGATATTGTACTGGTATCTACAGGAATGTCCGTTCAGCGTTTGTATCACTCCACTTCCCTTATTTCTCACAGCAAGTGTCATGGCAGACAGCCATATCCACTAAAATAAAAAAATAAAAAATGCTGTTTTTGTGTCACAGAATTAAGTCTCAAAAGGTTTTTAGGAGAGAATGTACTTCAAATATGTGGTTTGTTCATAAAGATAACGTCTATTTGAAAATTTTCTTAGATGTTTTCAGAGACATCTGAACCCGCAGAGAGCAGCCTCACCTCGGCCAGATCTTCTGGAATTTACTGCAGGCTCTGATGTCTCTGTAGTGATTAAACATGAGATATAATTCATTTTTGGTAATAGTAAAGGCCAGTCTTCGGTCTCATTAATCTACTATTTGTTCCAGAGCAAATAGTTTTAGTTGAGGGCAAAACCTTGTCACGTTATATACGTATTATGTAACTTTAATACTAGAGTGCTACCTTTGTACTTTTGACTGAATTGCCTAGCAACTTTTATGACGGCTGTTGTTGTTTTTATTTATTATTCAATAAATACTTTTTTATATTCATAGTAGTATTTAGTATTGAGATAGTGTGTGTCTGTTTGTGATGGTGATTCAAGTGACATTGTTCCACCATTAGATGGTGACAAAAGACTTTTATATTGTAAGAGACTGAAATGGAAGTTATTTTTACTTTTAATAACAGCTTAAAAAGATGCATTGAACAAATGCACTGAGCAGCGCTGTCATCAGAAATCACCCTTAAAAGATGAAAGATATAACGACAAAGATATCACTTTCCACAGCAGACATTCAAACTAATGTTTTATTGTGAATATGAATATTAACTGAAGAATGAATGCTGTGACAGATGCAGGTAATCACACTCACTCAGTCCATCTCTCTCTCATAATACTCTTCATAATACAGTGAGCTTTTAATACAGTAATACAATAAGCTTTTAATGAAGCAACTCAACATTCCTTCGTTACTAGTTCTAAAGTGATGTTTTCGAATTAGTAAGGGATACTATTCATAGATTTGAATCTGTGGCGGAAGAAAGTAGTTCTGCACAAAAGGGTTTTTAAATACAATCAGTTGTTGTTTTTCTTAAATATTTACACACTCATGCCATCAAACTGTTGTATAAACGCAATTTCACACTCGTAGAAGTTAGATATGGCTGTATATTGGCACTCTGTGATTACCTACTGCATTTTGTGGGACCTGAAGGATTTTTCTGAAGAACAGCAGGCAGTTTAAATGTTCAGGACAAACAAGTGACTCATTAACAACTATCACTAAAAAAATTAAACTATTATTTTCTTTTATGGACTACATGTACAACCCGAATTCCGGAAAAGTTGGGACGTTTTTTAAATTTTAATAAAATGAAAACTAAAAGACTTTCAAATCACATGAGCCAATATTTTATTCACAATAGAACATAGATAACATAGCAAATGTTTAAACTGAGAAAGTTTACAATTTTATGCACAAAATGAGCTCATTTCAATTTTGATTTCTGCTACAGGTCTCAAAATAGTTGGGACGGGGCATGTTTACCATGGTGTAGCATCTCCTTTTCTTTTCAAAACAGTTTGAAGACGTCTGGGCATTGAGGCTATGAGTTGCTGGAGTTTTGCTGTTGGAATTTGGTCCCATTCTTGCCTTATATAGATTTCCAGCTGCTGAAGAGTTTGTGGTCGTCTTTGATGTATTTTTCGTTTAATGATGCGCCAAATGTTCTCTATAGGTGAAAGATCTGGACTGCAGGCAGGCCAGGTTAGCACCTGGACTCTTCTACGACGAAGCCATGCTGTTGTTATAGCTGCAGTATGTGGTTTTGCATTGTCCTGCTGAAATAAACAAGGCCTTCCCTGAAATAGACGTTGTTTGGAGGGAAGCATATGTTGCTCTAAAACCTTTATATACCTTTCAGCATTCACAGAGCCTTCCAAAACATGCAAGCTGCCCATACCGTATGCACTTATGCACCCCCATACCATCAGAGATGCTGGCTTTTGAACTGAACGCTGATAACATGCTGGAAGGTCTCCCTCCTCTTTAGCCCGGAGGACACAGCGTCCGTGATTTCCAACAAGAATGTCAAATTTGGACTCGTCTGACCATAAAACACTATTCCACTTTGAAATAGTCCATTTTAAATGAGCCTTGGCCCACAGGACACGAAGGCGCTTCTGGACCATGTTCACATATGGCTTCCTTTTTGCATGATAGAGCTTTAGTTGGCATCTGCTGATGGCACGGCGGATTGTGTTTACCGACAGTGGTTTCTGAAAGTATTCCTGGGCCCATTTAGTAATGTCATTGACACAATCATGCCGATGAGTGATGCAGTGTCGTCTGAGAGCCAGAAGACCACGGGCATCCAATAAAGGTCTCCGGCCTTGTCCCTTACGCACAGAGATTTCTCCAGTTTCTCTGAATCTTTTGATGATGTTATGCACTGTAGATGATGAGATTTGCAAAGCCTTTGCAATTTGACGTTGAGGAACATTGTTTTTAAAGTTTTCCACAATTTTTTTACGCAGTCTTTCACAGATTGGAGAGCCTCTGCCCATCTTTACTTCTGAGAGACTCTGCTTCTCTAAGACAAAGCTTTTATAGCTAATCATGTTACAGACCTGATATCAATTAACTTAATTTATCACTAGATGTTCTCCCAGCTGAATCTTTTCAAAACTGCTTGCTTTTTTAGCCATTTGTTGCCCCCGTGCCAACTTTTTTGAGACCTGTAGCAGGCATTAAATTTTAAATGAGCTAATTAAGTGGATAAAAGTGTAGAATTTCTCAGTTTAAACATTTGCTACGTTATCTATGTTCTATTGTGAATAAAATATTGGCTCATGTGATTTGAAATTCCTTTAGTTTTCATTTTATTAAAATTTAAAAAATGTCCCAACTTTTCCGGAATTCGGGTTGTATCTTTTATGTAAAATATCTTTTTTCAGGTCAGTACTAAAACAATAACATGCATTTTGTATGATCCCTCTTATTTTGGTAAAATAATTAACATTTTGCAGATTCTGCAAGGTGTATGTAAGCTTCAACTGTATGTACTGTACTATAGTACTATATGTACTATTATGCACTACTGATAGACCCATACTTTGGAAATATTTTAACTCATCTTAAACTAATGAAAGATATATTATCACAATCCCATAAAATGTATTAGAAGTTTATTCAATTCAGCTCAATTCAATTCAAGTTTACATTTACGGTTAAACAAGATGCACTGTATAGATTCATGCAACAGAAAATTTTATTGCCGGGTCATAATAGCTTTTAATTTATTATACTCAGGGTCTCATTACTTCTAATTTATATGTGTAGTCATGTATTCTTAGGTCTATCACATGCAAACTAAATTAGGCCCTTTACCAGTTTTTTCCAGAGTTCCTGCATATTCTGACATGCTTGTGTGTGTGTTCAAAGTAATCAATTAAACTGTTTTCTTTCAGTATCAACAGCCTCAGAAATGAGGACAGTATAGGATTGTTCACACATTCTCATCCCTCCTCCTAACGACTATAACCTTTAATGATCTGTGAATCCCCTAATTTCCTTCTGAGAGGATCTCAAATATTTTGATTGCCTTCATTTTGGTGCATTGGGTCTATAACTGTTTAAACAACTGTCCTTTATTGTCTTATCCACAGTCTGATTCTTTGCAGTGAAAAATCTGTATTACCCATCTACCTCTTAAGGCAAGAAAGAAAGAAAGAATGACATTTGTTTCAGCTGTGTCATAAAAAAGTGTTGGGATGTTATACATCAGTTTAAACACATTTCTGTACTCATGTGTATTTGTGCCATTTCATGCATGTAACTTCCGTAGATGGACGTTTAGCATTTGTTCACAGCACTGGAGATAAAGATAAACCCTCATGTGTGACAGATGGCTGTGTCATTTGCAAATAAAAATGAAAGCATTTTCAGTGTCAGCCTCTCAGGAGGGAAATGGAGCATAGCGAAATGCAGAGGAGCAGCATATGGAAATGGCAAATCCTAATTTGTTCTAGGTTATGTGTGGATCTGATGAATAGTGCAACAAGGTCAAGAGGATCAGTGGAACTGCTCTCCGTTGAACTTTACGTCAGCCAATCCAGACTACCTCTGTCTGTTTTTCTTCAGCTTTCTCATTAGCCAAATCTCTCTTTGAGCTTTGCTACCGGCCCCATTATGCTCTGATGACAGGGAATGTGATACTGAGCATATCAGGCCACACCAGTAATCAGCTCTTACTACTAGAACACCAACTGAGAGAGAAAGAGAAAAACTCCAACAACACCCTCTGACCCACAACCGCCCACTTGCAGCAGACAGAGGCCCAGCAGGCAGCTAATTAGCATGTGTTAATGAGTTCCTATGCCAGGGTGACCCACTCAGTAGTGTTGGAAAAGTGTGGAGGTATGGTATGTTTGCTTCACGGTGCTTGTAAACACATTTACAAACAAGCCTGACATACTTTGGAACTGCAAATCTAGCAGATTCATACAGTATGCAAGGGTTTGGTAATGCGATTCACTGCCACTGGTTTGCTGGACCCATCGGGGGGGTATACTGGAAAATAGAATTTGATATATATCAAATAATAATTTCCATATATGGGAAAGTAGTGCTTATATTTTTCAGCATACTGCAATATACACATGGTCCACGAATGGTCCACACACACACACACACACACACACACACACACACACACACTCAAAATTGCTCAAAATTTGACTATATATGTATATATATATATATATATATATATATATATATATATATATATATAAATGATTTTCATCTTGCATGTCCTGGAATTCACATACAAATGTATGCGGATGGTACAGTCATTTATATATATGCTAATAGTCTAGCACAAGTTGCAAATTAACTAAAAAATTCTATGGTTAATGTGTCAGCATGGTTAAAAGAGAATTGCTTACAACTAAACGTGTCCAAAACAGTATGTATGTTTTTCTCTAAATCTAACAGTATTATTAAAGAGCTGGATGTTTACGTGTCAGGGGTGAGGCTGCAGGTAGTGCCTCAATGTTAATATCTGTGAATACTTATTGATTCTAAACTTACATTTAAAGCTCAAGTTAAGTCTCAGGCGAGTTCCAGTGACTCTAAAACAATTAGAGTCCTTATACAAATGTAGACTTAAAGTTCTTAATTGTTTAATACTGAAAATAAAAGCTAAACTTATTCATAAATGTATAAGAAAAACTTGCTGAACTGAAAATTTGACTGAAAAAAAATCAATATCAAAGCAGATATTTATTCTAAATGACGGGCACAGAAAACTGGTATTAAGTAAAACACTCACTCTTGCAGTGTTTACAGACAAATCACTTTCTCGCTAGCTATATTCTTGTTAAATTCATGGCAACATGGTGGAAATGAGATCTGACATATATCTTAATGGATTGAGTGCTATATAGCACACATCTGAGTTAGACCTGCAGTCACTATAAAGGTTTTTAGCAGGTAATCTAAAAGTAATTCTATTAAAGTCAAAAATATAATTTCATATCACTGAATCAACCTGACTAAATTGAATTACACTAAATAGGCACATAAATAGTTCCTTAAAGTAACAATTACTCCTTTCTTTTATACTTTTATAAATATGAAATAACTTGGGAAATAACAAAATGTTTTAGGAAAAGCATTTACACTAACAGATCAGAAGCAGTTAGCTTTTTTTATTGCTCCTGCACTGACATCTAGTGGAAATTTTGGAATTTATTTGTGTGATTGCTCATCATTCCACGTGTTTGGTTACTTCATACAGGTATTTTTGAAAAATTGACATCATCACTTTAGATTCTTTTTTAATTATTGTGCATGCAGCTTTTATGACTTCATGTTAACTTAGAGAATATATTTGATAATGTATTTGTTACACCGCAAGACCATTTAAAATGAATGTGAAATCATAAAACTTTAAAATAAATTCATAAAACTTGACAGAAAAAGTATTCTTTTAAAAACACATTATGCACCAATAGCACAAGCTAAAGTGACAGAAACCATGCAGAGACCATTCTTTTTCTGTTTTATTTTCTTTTACATTCTTTTTCTTCCCCAGAGCACACAATAGTTCTGCTCAGCATCAGTACACTTTTCATCATTCTTTTTTTCAGACTTAGTGCTGGGTCAGTGTTGTCACATTAGTACATTATGATAGGCTAACTACTGGAAGAGGGTTTACACAATTACATAGTTCATTTATTGCATTTTAAACCAAAAGAAAACCTCAAACACAAAACCAAAATAGTGCAATCGTATTGATTTCCCTTTATTCAGTGATAGACATTTACCAGTCCAAGCCATTGTCTTCCTCCTTCCACCAGTGTTGCATACAGTACAGTATATTGTGATAGAGAACAACATAAATATCTAATAAAATAAACAATTAGCCTTGAAAATATACTTTGGAGACCCAAAGACATAGTTCTGGACTATGTACAAATCACCTGGAAAGATATCAAGCATGTTTTCAATTGGGAAGAGCTCATTGTGCTTTGAAGCCTGTTTCTCTTGCTTGTTGCTTTTCATATGCAGTCATTTTAAAAATTGACAGAAGATTCAACATGGTCCCAAATAACATTTTTGTTCGATATATGTAAATAATATTATTTATGTACACCTTAAACGGACAGAAAGCCATTTGTTTGTGCATTTATATATAGATGAGGGCAATGAATTTTAATGTGCAAACTGTATATACTCAAGCAGATGTTTGTGATGGTTTCTGTCCATTGCATCTCCCTATTCAGTTTACAGTGCTGCTTATTTCTACAAATGCCTGATTGTGTCATGCATAGTCACGATTAGCTTGAATGTACAATGGGATCACATATGCATGTATGCAAAGAGTAAAATTAGTGATAATTTAGTGAAGAGATTGTCTTGCAAATAAGACATGTCATTCTGTTAAGTGTGATAATCTTTGTAAGTGGTTTTGTTATTGCATGGAAGAACAGCAGCAAGTAAAACTCAACAATTACAGCAGCAGATATGTCAGCAAAATCATCATTAATCATGCAAATAAGTATTGATGAAAAAAAAAACTCTCAGGATTTGTTATCAGTTTTTTGTGATTCTCAAAATGCAATACATCATCATACCGTTACACATCTTACAGTTGTTTTTGAATTAATGGTATGATTATGTATAGTTATACTTTTGTGAAAACAAAGATGCTTGCAAGGGTCTCACGTTTGTGTTTCAAACAAAACCACTAGATGTCACTGTAATTCAAACATTAGTATAGAACTTTGGCCAACACAGCAACACAAAAGATATTGCACAAAAGAAAAAAAAAAAAAATTCTTAAAATCAAATATTAAAATGCATTTACATTTAAAAATAAAATCCTAACAATATGAATTCAAATATAGTTATAAATAAATACTAAACTAAAATAATAGTTCATAAAACAGTGGGGCACAAACCATGTTTTGCTTAACTACAAATTAAGTTGAATATATTTGGAGTAATATTTTCTCAGCTTGTTCATGATTTTAAAGATGAGAGCATTTCATCGAATTTATATCTGCCTAATTTACTGTTATAGATTAATTTGCATTAAAAAGCCATATAATTTTTTCCTTTTAAAACTGAACAAGTCTTATCATCCTTACTATGCATAATTATAATACAAGTTGCATTTTATTCAACATTTAGCATAGCTTTATCACTTGTCCAATCAGAACAGAATTGTAAGATCTCAGTTGAGAACCACTGACAAAATAAATAATATGTTAGGCTGTTTAGTGAAATACTGAGATCTAGGCAAAAAGATGTACAAACATTCATGTGGTCTGCTTTTCATTAATCTGACAGGGTGATATTAATGCAGTGTGTTTGGACATACTGATGAGTTACTTGTTAATTTGCCCTGGTTGACATAAACCTAATGTTTCCAGTGAATAAAAAGACACAAGAAAAATGAAACAGGATATAACAGAAAATAAAAACATTTTCTGTTAAAAGTCCCAAGTGTGGATTCAGTATATGAATTAGTTATTTGAGGGCTGTGCTACATAAAGCCATTTGGGTTATTAATTATAAGTGAACTGCATTTGATGATTGATTGAAATAAAATGTATTGTGAAAAAGGTATGGCCTTGAAAACAAACCAAAAGCGATGCATGAGGTGGAGAGTGAGTGAGCGGGATGTTAGTGGCATGTGGTGCCCTTCTTTGTGAGGGCATGGTATGGATGCTCTGATCACAGTGCCAGAGTCAGGCTGGCAGAACCTGCAGACAGACGGCACCACCAAGGGGTTAGGGAGACCCCTGTTGATGTCAGCGGGGCTCAGCAGGGACTTTCAGACCAGTTGAATGTATGTATACCTATGTGTGTGTGTGTGTGTGTTGGCTGAAGGCCTGCAGCAGAGTGGTTCTAAGATGTAAAGGACGACACATGTGTTAGTGCAGGTTTAGAAGAGGGTGTGTGTTGTCACTGACAGTGAGGCTGGGATTGGTCCACTTCTCCGCTGGCCTTCATCTCCTCTGTCTCATCGGGGGGCAGGGGGGCCAGCTGCTCTGAGCCCCGTCTCATTCTGGGGCAGTGAGTGGCTGGCCTTTGAGGAATATTCTGGGGGTCTTTCTGGAATGTTCTATGTCACTCTATAACAACCAGAGAGCAGTAGAGGAAGTGATCATTATGGTTAAACACCCTGGAGAAAAGCTTTCTGTCAGTCAATATTTAAGGTCCACACACACACACATATATATTAGTGGTGTGCATAGATTAATTTTTAAAATCTAGATTAATCTCACTGTGATCTTGAAATTAATCTAGATTCATCTAGATTAATATAGATTAAAATGGCTCAATCGAATTCTGCCGAAGGCATTCAGAATATGTGTGTTACCCAAATAAAACTGACAAACAGTAAGTCTTTGAGAAGGGGTTTATCAAGCTAGGTGGTGCATTAGAAAAGGGGCTCATCTACTGTTTCCAAAATGCATCACAAAGTGCTTGAAAAAGCTGTAAACTAATTCCACATTGCACAAGGTGTAAACAACCTTACGCCTGTTTCACACATACTCCGTCTGCAGTGTGTATGCGTTGCATATTTTTTTACACACCCATGTTAACGGATTCCAGTTGTGTTCCAGAAGCGTTGCGTCTGCAGCAGTGCAGCGATCGTTTATGTACCGAGTAGCGAACTGCAAACGCGTCCTGTGTGAAAGCACATGGAGTCTGTGCTGCACCACATACGTAACGCACACGGACTGCATACGCACTGCCAGTGTTGTGGAGTAACTAGTTACATGTAACGGCGTTACGTAATTTAATTACAAAATTAATGTAACTGTAATTAGTTACAGTTACTAAGAAAAATGAGTAATTAAATTACAGTTACTTATGAAATTTTTAATGATTACAAAGAGGATTACATTTGAATGTTTACACACATCCACATACAGATTTAACTGATTTATTTCCCAAATTGCACTGACTATTCTGAGACATACCGCCCTAATAATTTCCGGGATGCGGAAATACAGTCTGGTTCGTAGAATCCAGTCATAAAAACGGAATGCCTAACGCTGACGGAATATTCCACATTTTGGATGACTAAATCAAAAGTAGGTCAGTACACTTGAATCAAAACATGACATCGACTAGTGTCTGTAAATATTAAGCACAAAAAATGCAATATATGACTTGCACATTCTGCGTGTTGGAAATCAGGCACGGACTGGACACCGGGAGAACCGGGACAATTCCCGGTGGCCTGGCAGATGATTTGGCCCTCTATTTTAATATTGTTATTGTATAATTGCACGCCGAATGTACTAAAGCGATCATTTGCGAATCCGCCATTGGATAATTAAATCTCTAATAAGTCATGAAGTGTTAGTCATGACTCGCGAGCTCTCCGCGCCTCCGCCAAACGGTTTGGATCAAACTCAGAGTAATCAATGCGAGAGAGAGAGAGACTGTGGAAGCGCACAGCTGGAGCAGAGAAGCAGAACTATACTGTTCAGGGTTTCAGGTCAGTTTCATCTGTAAAGATGCTTTTTTTTTTTTTTTTTTAATCAAGCAGCAGATCGTTGCTCATCAGTCATCACTCAAAATACTATATAAAGGCCATCATTAGTATCTGTTGTAATGTTACAGTAGTAATTTAGCTGAAAAAAAAATCAGATTTTTTTTTTTATATAGATTTAGGGGGAGCTACAATAGACAACAACACAACCCTAACGAAAATTAACATTTTAAAATTTAACTATAAATCCAGAGAAAATTGTTACTATTGTTTAACTGTGGTAAACCAAAAATGTTAAATTATTTTACAAATGTATTTATTTAAAAATAAATACAAATCCATCCAACTGTCCTGAGCATCTTTTTAGGCTGGCCTCAGCCAGTCGGTTATATAAAATATCAAGGTGAAAGTCATCATAGCTTGCTTAGTATAGACCCAGCTCCCAACCCAACTTTGAGAATAGATTAACGGCGATATTTTTTTATCGCCCGATAAGAGTCTCCCGTTAACGCAGCACGTTAACGCCAATACCAGCCCACCACTAATATATATAATAAAACTGACAAAAGCATATACAGTAACAAAATACGGTAACTAAAGCCAACTTAAACTAAACATAAAAAATAAATTCTAATTCAAAATATTAATATCATTATAGTTTGTAGATACTACCAAAACAACAGTGGTTACAAATGCAGAAATGAAATAAAGCACAAATTAAATTAAATTAAATTAAATTAATAAAAAACGGCCTTCATCATATTTACATTGTAAATGTAATAAAAGTCTGATTTTAGACATTATTTAAAACTTTTTTTTTAAAGTATTTGTCATTTAAAATAAGCAAATGCACATTTGATATTGATTGTTATTATTAATATTTATTATTAATATGCCGTGAGAGGAAAATACACATTCACAATAATAAGTTTAACTGGCAGATGAAAATCAATCCAACTCTCACCCTAATTTGTGGTTGTGCTCATTCAATTAGCTCATGCGTCTCTGAGAACTAGAGGAAGAAGATGAAGGAGTGTTTAAGATCATTTAAGCTTCATAACATCAAGGGAAGCACATGCAGGTAACATTTAAACACTCACCTGTTGGCTAGAGTTGGCTGAGGGTGGTGTAACTACATTTTGCTCCACTAGAGGGTTCAAGGGGGCGGAGCCTGGCAGGTGAGTGGCACGCCAGTATATATCTAAGTATTCAGCCAGGTGTTCACAGGCATCCTCTAACTGATTCTCATCCAGTATGACATCAAACATTTCCTAATGCAAGATAAATGCAGTGAAGACAAACAGTATTAGTGCCAGATATCGCATCGGTTCACTTGTTGCTTCAGTATAATGTAAGTTAACAGGAGCTGAAAGTGTGCAGTAATGGGACTCACTGGTGGGCACTGTGCTAGTTTATCTCCAGCCATCATTTGCACATTGAGATGTTTGCTTTGAGATTTCCCTCTGGACTTAATGAGTCTTTGAAGAACCTGGGGTAGAATGAGTAATGAGTGAACCTACCTATATTACTTAATCATTTAAATAAGCAAAACAACACTTTTAGCTCTGTGGCCCTTTAAATAGCACTGAAGATAGTCCAGCATGGACTGAAATTATTACTTTTTTGTGTGTGTGGACAGTCACTTTTTTTGTTAGTGCAATTTAGTTTTTGTCGTCACCTTCATGTAAAACTTCAGGACCTTTGCATTTCATTTGGTGTGCAGATTTTTTAACCCAAAAATTCTGTCATTAATTACTCACCATAATGTCATTCCAAACTCGTAAGACCTTTGTTTGTCTTCAGAACACAAATGAAGATATTTTTGGATAAAATCCGAGAGCTTTCTGACCCTGCATAGACAGCAACGCAACTACCACATTCAAGGCCCAGAAAGGTAGTAAGGACATTTTTTAAATAGTCCATGTGACAACTTGTAACGAATTAAAACTCCATGATCACGGGAAGAAGGAGGCGGGAACCGGAGGACAATCAAACAGAAACTTTAATAATCAAAATAAAAACAAAACAGCCCCTCACGGACGACTGACGCGCACAAATAAAAAGCAAACACAAACTAAAGCCCAGGCCTGGTCCTCTCTCATCCGTCACTGTCGTAGCTCCGGATTTATATCCCTCCATCTCCTCCGTGGGACTCGAGACAGGTGGGTCAGAAGGTGTCGCTCATTCCCAATCACTCCACCGGCCTCGCTCCTGTTCCCATGTCTCTTGGCTCCGCCCCACTCGTCATGGAAGCTACGAGAATACTTTTTGTGTGCAAAGAAAACAAAAATAACGACTTTATTCATCAATTTCTTCTCTTCCGTAAGTCTTCAGCATGCGTTAATAAAAGTACCACAGCCATGTGTCAAAGACACTGAAGAGAAGAATTGTTGAATAAAGTTATTTTTGTCTTCTTTGCACACAAAAAAGTATTTTTTTATCTTCATAAATGTCACATGGACTATTTTAAAAATGTCCTTACTACCTTTCTGGCCTTGAACGTGGTAGTTGCACTGCTTGTCTATGCAGGGTCAGAAAGCTCTCGGATTTCATCAAAACAAATTTAATTTGTGATGACGATCTTACAGGTTTGGAATGACATGAGGGTGAGTAATTTCATTTTTGGGTGAACTATCCTTTTAATTAGTCTATCATCGATATTCAAGAGTAGACATCTGTACTGTACATGCATCACAGAGAAAATCAGTTTTCTCTGATTTTAAACACTCATTGGTCATGCTAAAACACTTTAATAATATTTTTAGACTTATATTTGAAGAATATTTAAATAATAACTGTGGAAAGAATTCTGGTTGTGGTGGAAATGATAGAGGGACAAAATAGGTCTAAAAATGATATAAATAATTTTCTGATAACAATTTGTTTAATTTACTTTTCATAATTTTAGATAAATTGTATTTTTTTATTATGGATTTCTATATTAGATGAAAATTCATAGTCTGGGACAGGAGTTAAATAATAAAATACATAAAACAACATTAAAAATACATGTTAAAGGGTTTCCGAGGCCGGTTTACAATAATGTTACATTCATACAACAACAGAAAAGTGAAGCTAGTTTTACTATAAATTTGTAATTGGAGAAACACCCATTTATAGCTTTTTAAGAATAAGTGATTTATTGCCTGGTTAAATATTGATGTACCTTTGGAGAGGACACTTTGACGTAGACAATGATGGGGGCGAGGGAGGTCTTGAGAAGCTGTGCGGGGTGGTTGATAGTATCTGCATCCAAGACCACCAACTGCAGACTTTTAGCCAGTTCAAATATTCTCTCAATCTCACTCTGCACCTCGGCTGAGAGGGAGACAAGCATGATAGCACGAGCCACATTAATAATGAGACAACAAATGATGCCATATTAGGTCCTTCATAAAAAATACCTGATCATACTTTGTGTTAATGTACTATTTAGCTTAACCCTTGTATGCTGTCACTCACCCAGACTGGAACGTGTGTTTGACCTCTCCATGATAGCTTTCTTGTTCAGTACAGACCTCTTGGCCAGAGACAGATCTGCAGTCACCCGTGTGATAGAAATCCTGCCATGAAACCACAGAAAAAAACATAGCATACAAGTATGGACCACTTTTATGATACTTTACAGAAGAAAAAAAGTAGATAAATGATTTATTTTGGATCGAACTGTTCCTTTAAGAGTAACGCTTTCACATTAAAGCTCTAAACCAGTGAAACAAGCAGTTTCTACACTGACCTCCCATCAAACCTGTGTTTCAGGAAGTCAAACAAGGCTTTCTGCATCATATCAGTCACCTGCATCAGAAGATTGTGAGAAAACGATTATTCTACATTCAACCAGAAACGTTTCATATGTAATTAACCTGTCAATCTGAGGTAGTTTAGGTCCTGAGCTATTAATAATGTTAACATCCACCCAATGATTTTGTAATCTAAGGATCGTGGGGGAAAATAAGGAATCCTAAGCAGGGGATTCGGAAGAAGAGTCTTGTATAAGGCTCATATGGTTTGGATGAGGTGACGTGGTTTCATTTAGACACAGGGGTGAAAAATGAATGACTCCAGAAATAGAGGGTAGAGAGTCAGCAGGGGAAGCAGGTCTCTGGTGTCTCTGTTAAAGAGCTGACTGACAAATGTGTCCAGAGCACCGTGCCACAGCAGGATTTAAATATTTCACTTCCGTGAATCCTCTCGCACACCAAAACTGCCTGAGCAGTCACATACAACAGGATCCAAAATGAGCTTTTTGCCATGCCTGCCCATAGAGAGTGAATTATAAGAATTTACAGACTGTGATTACTTTTCTTGAAACTGTATTGTGCATTATTTTATTAAATATAATTATGATAAATATAATTATCTAAATATTGTTTAGTAAATATATATATCACATCATAGGGTCACAAATCTGGTCAATGAACTTCAGTTCACTTACCACCAGATGTCACCCGCTCGCTACATGGACTCTCACACTACACAGACTGTTACTCTATATGCCTGGACTGCACTTCCCATCATCCATTGCACTGATTGCACACAGCTGTAACAAGTCACACACTAACCTAAAAGCTATTACACAAACTATATAACATCCACTCAGCTCCTGCTGAAGATGCTGAGTATTGTTTGCATATATTGCTTCTTGTTTGTCCCGTAACACACACCAAACACACAAAAAAAATACAAATATTACACAAATTACTTAACGTAATGTATTCAAAAATTACTAAACTATAATATTATATAAATAATAATAAAATAAAATGCTTGTTAGTTTCATTTTGGTAGCTTAATATATATGTTGTCACATTGAGTTCTGGAGAAAAAAAGCCTTGAGACATTAATACTGTTGGTAACTTTTCCAATAGAGGTGCTAGTTAAAAGGCAGAAAAGTCACATGGGCGAGTGATGATGTTTTCTATAGTAAATGGTTTCCATGTCCTTGATTTGATTCAGTTTATTTACTCCTCAAACTCCACTTTTAAGTGCTTGATGGTTGTCAATTTTGGACCCTGCATACATAGAACAACTGGCCTGTCTTTTAACTGCCATGATGATCAAATTTAATATGATTTACCTCATAGCCTTTCAGCGAGGGGCCGACCAGAACAACAGGCCTCATGGATGGAACTACATCATAGGGTGGAACGTGCTCTGTCTACAACACACACACACACACACACACACACACACACACACACACACACACTGTTATGTCTCACAAACTATGAACCTTAACTAACATTTCCCAACATCTAATGAGTAGCCTCAAGGGATGCAGTTTCAATAACACAGCATTAAAATCTCTCACAGAGAATTGTCTGAGAGGCCAGACACAAACTGTGAATATTTAATACCACTTTTTGAGGGACTGTGTTGCATTATGGAAGCAAAGAAGCAACTTTAACCACCTACCTGCTTCTGCTTCTGTTTGGCTTGTTTAAAACAAGAGAAATGTGTTTGAGAAAATCTAAACGGGTTGTTTGTGTTCATAATGGTAAAAAATTTTTATACTGAAATATTGTGAATCTTGACATATAAAATCAGCATAAATCCTGAATGGTAGTGGCTCAACAGTACTAGTGTTACAGTAAGACAGTAATGTGTGAGAGTATTTAAATACCTCTCACCTGCAGAAGGAGGAGTAGACCTCCAGCCACCAGATGAAGCATTTCCACCCATTTTCCTGTTAACAACACAAAAAAATACCAACACAAAAAAATAATTTTGCTTGTCTTTGTGCATTCCAAACCAACTGTATTGCTGCGTATTAATAGTGGGGATTTTTATTGATTCTTTCTGGTGACAGCAAGTGACTCTTTAAAAGCCATTCAAATTATTTGTTCTAACACAGTTCAATTGAATATGCATAATTCCCTACTATATGGTAGGCAAAAAAAATAAAAAAACAGTATGTGAAAAAAATGCCTCTATCTATAATTTAAGGTACCTAATACCCAAGTCCTCTTTCTAAAATAATTTGTTCTCCAGTGACACACGAGTACACGTTTGTGTATTTTGATGTGAGAGGGCAACAGTTGACAGACTTTTTCACTGGAGCATTATTATGGATTATGGTATTTTATATGGAAGCAAGAGTTTGAAGTTAAAAACATCTTAATGACGGATTTGTTTCTTACAAACACACAATTTTTCACTTCACAATATGTTATTTGATGGACTGGAGTCATGAGGATTACTTGTGGAATATTGTGATGTTTTTATCAGCTGTTTGAACTCTCAATCTGACGGCACCCATTCACTGCAGAGGATCTGTTGGTGTGCCTGAAAGTAATGCTAATTTTCTCCAAATCTTTTCTAATTAAGAAACAAACTAATATACATCTGAGAGTGGGTACATTTTCTGCAAATTTTCTTCTTTGGGCGAACTGTTCCTTTAAATGCTAATTAATACAGTACTGAATAACAACTATATAGATATGATGAGATGCAACTGTGGACCTCTGAGCTGCTTTCTGTTCCTGCTTGATCCGCATGGCCTCCAGTTTAACAGGGCTGGGGATGAAGGCAATATCTGCCCCCTCCTTCACCAGCCTCCCGATCCACCAGTCATTATTATACTTCTGTAGGACAGGAGACAATGTGCTCAAAAATATCACACTGAAACACAAGCTAACTGTTAACTTCAGTTCATTAGTCGCTTCCCACCTCTTTTATGTGTAGAAAATCTTTGGTTTCAAAGTTGATGGCGGCACCCTGAACCGGACAGTCTTCATCGAGAGCCCCGCAGTAGCTGACATTGGTTCTCACTGCAAACGCCACAGGTTTGGTCTACCAGAAAACAAAGAAACCAGATCACATTATGTTTAGGGGTGAGGTAATTGACAGTGTATCCATTTGAGAAGATGAACCTTGGCTCTCTCGAGCTGGAGCACGGCCTGGCGCTCGGCCTCACGCCGAGACGCCTCCTTGTCCTCCTCCAGGGACAGGTCGGAATCCGATGGTCTACTCGTGCAGGAATCAGCAGAACTCTGCAAAAAGGATAAGAATCCAATGTGAGAGGTGCTCTTTCACTTTGTTTTATTATAATTACTTTTATCCATTGGTATGTTTAATGTCCTTTCTACTTCTTTGTCAATTACAGTGGGTCTTATTCACTAAGCAACAAATTTCTGCTTGAAATCTGCATACAATCATTTTCATGAACATATCATGATTCACAAAATCATATGGAGATATATTTGACCCTGGATCAAGATATTAAAGGGTTAGTTTACCCAAAAATAAAATTAGCCCATAAATTACTCACATTGAAGTCATCCTAGGTGTATATGACTTTCTTCTTTCAGACGAAAACAGTCAGAGTCATTAGAAAAAATTGTCTTTGATCTTTCAAGCTGTTGGTGTTGCACTCCATCGGTCCATGAGAAGTGGAATAGAAAGCACATCTATTAAAAAAAAAAGTGTCACTATTGTTTGTTCTCAAGGACCGATGCAGTGCAACATCCACTGAGTTGCATCCAACAGCTTGAAAGATCAAAGACATTTTTTTTAAATAACTCCAAATGAATTCATCTGAAAGAAGAAAGTTATATACACCTAGGAAGACTTCAGGGTCAGTAATTAATGGTTTCATTTTCATTTTTGGCTGAACAAACCCTTTAAGTAAACATCAAATTTCCTAACCTAATTATATTAAAACTTATTTTTTTTATTAACAATATGCATAGCTAAGAACTTTAAAAGTGATAATCTCATTATTTAATTTTTTATTTGCACCCTCAGATTCCAGATTTTCAAATTGTTGAATCTCTGCCAAATATTGTCTTTTGAAAAATTGACCTTATGACAGGTTTTGTGGTCCAGGGTCACATACACACATTTGAACAGCTGGCTAATGAGATGTCTGTTATCTGGGTCTGTATTAAAAGTATTTATTGTGTTTGAACTGGTTTTGAGGATGGCACACTTGGCATTTTTCGAGGTTGCTGAGCCAGAAGCAATGGTTTGAAAAAACTTTTAATGTTAAATTTTTTATTAGAAAAATGCAGCTTTCACTTTACAGTATGTTAATTGGTGGCCTGTGATTTTGTGGATCACTTGTGGATTATTGTGATGTTTTTATCAGCTGTTTGGACTTTCATTCTGACGGCACCCATTCACTGCAGAGGATTCATTGCTGAGCAAGTGATGTAGTGCTACATTTCTCCAAATCCATTCTGTTTAAGAAACAAACTCATCGACATCTTGGATGGCTTGAGGGTGAGCAAATGTTCAGCAAATATTAATGTTTTTCGTTTTTTTCTGTTGTTTTGCGATATTCTATTTTGCACTATTTCAACTGCACACAGCAATTGCAGGAAATGCTTTGGCAATATGAACACCAAAGAAAAATTAAAACTAAAAACTCAGCAATCAGCAAATGCACTGATAACAAAAGACGTAGTGACCGTAAGCAAGCATTGCAAAAAACTTTCCTCTACCGTCTCCTGCAGCTCTCTGATCTACCCTCCAGACTATCCTTTCCCTCTCTCTTTTTTCACTCCAAAATCCGGAACACACTGAGGATATGATTTGAATATCAAAGGCAGCCGCAGGGTGCAGGTGTCTGCGACACCTACCGTCGAAAGAGATGAAGCATAATTATGCAGACGCTGGCTAAGATAAGATTCTTATGTGTGATTAAAACATATTTCTCGTCTAAATGAACGTGTTAATTAAAAGCCAGCCCTGCTATGGGAGGCATCTCCATCACAGAGCTGTCCTGAACCAACTGTTGGATGATCTACACTGTGTTCATCTCTTTCATGTGTTCGGCTTTTAGAAAAAAATGAAAAGTAAGATAGAGTAGGGCATTGAAGTACAACAACACACTATATCAAAGGTTTTTTTTTTGTTTTTTTTGCCACTTTTATCAGTAGGAGGGAATAGTGATGCAGGGTCGCCCACATAAACATCACTGTGGCTGTGACAGGCTGTGACACACATTTTGTATTTCATACATGCAGTGTGCATTAACTTAGTGTCATTTTCAGATGATCCGACAGACTAAGCAATTTTTCGCTCAGTACCTGGATCGATAGAGTAATGTAATCCTTTAAAAGACACAATGCATCACAACCTCATCCGCTAAGAGTGTTTCCACAACACCTCACCCCATATTCCACTTACAACACACATTATAACCATCAGACATTCCCAGAAAAGGCTGGGTAGAATGTTTACAGTATGTAGCTTAAATAAAGCTTTAATAGGTTTTTTATAGAATTTCAGTCTTATTATTCTGTTTATCTTCCTTTTGCTTTAATGACAGCAGTGTTACAGCTGTATGAACTCCGCAAGTTTGCATAAAACTAATGTTCTCCAGAATGATTTAAGAATGATCCATCTTGAGCTTCAAACGGAAGCAAGAATTTGACCATCTGAATTAGAATTTTCTCACAATGAGAAAAATGTCAGAAACCTGAGATATAAACTCAGAATTGTGAGATTCACAATTTTGTTGTACAACAGCAGCAACAGCCAACAGGGGGCGAACCTCTCTACATCCACAAGGCTTGTTAGGTAACAGTCATTCTTTCTCCTATATTTCACACAGTGTTGTGCCCTATTTTCATTCAGATTGTCAGAATCTGATTCCCAGTCTCCTGTATAGAGCAGCATGGATTTGATGCTCGCCATGGCACAACTTGTCCTGACGAGGACAAGGATAAGAGTCCATAGGAATCAACAACATGCAACATGCCTATAAAATAAACACATGCACTGGTGAAAATTTTGCATTAGATTATATCAGTAATCAGCATCAGAAAGAAGGTTGAACTATTCTGGGTGCAATTATATATATTCAAAAGAAAGATTTTCAAAAGGATTTTTACCTTTATGGGGTAGTTTTTAATATATAATATAATATAATAATTTTGCCCTGTTTATGTCAACTGAATAGTGTCCAAAACCTATAAAGACCTATAAATATCCTGAAATACAATTATGAATTGATAAAATCAAGAACATATGACATAAAAATATAGGCCTGAATATATGTAAATATACTTAGCTCATTACACTCTTGAATATAAACATATACATTTATATAAATATCTGTGGATTGTTTGTGTGTGTGTGTGTGTGTGTGTGTGTGTGTGTGTGTCACTTCTCAGTGGTATTTTTCTCCTGAAACTGGTGAAATTCTGACCACGGTTGTTGGCTGGTTATAAAAAATTACTCCAGCCTTTTCTGGCTATTGCAACACAACCAATCCATATGCCTTTTCCCCCTAACACAGGTGACAAATCAACGACTTGCAATTCTATTTGAAACAATACTCACATACAGAAAGATATGAGAAAGTGAAAGAGATATTAACAATCTTAGTCGGGCAATAGGCCTACACATTGTCAATTAAACAATCAATGCAGCTGAATGCATTTGATGAGTCTGCTGGTCGAAAAGCTAAGACGTGCATCTCGACTGAGAATAATTTATTGATAAAAAAGGCTTACACGAGTATATTAATAGAGTATGACCCAGGCAGAATGCATGCAAAATTCATTCACTCCACCAAAGCAGCGCTGATTGATTGCAGAATCACACGGAGTGAAAATGTAATAGAGGGAGCGCGCGGGGGAAAAAATCAGTGCGAGAGAGAGAAGAGTGAGAGAGAGAGCGAGAGAGAGAGAGAGAGAGAGAGAGAGAGAGAGAGAGCAAACTATCCCTACCTTGCAGCTGAGCAGGGCTGCGCTAGAATCGGACGCGGACATGCCTATATAGACGGCTCGTATCGCCCCCCATCACTCTCTCTGTGGTCGAGCGAGACGCGAGCTGCTCTCCATGCTCAGCGGTAAAGAGAGGGGAACGCTCTGGTACTGCACTCAACGCCTATACAAAATTGATGCCCTGACTGCAGCAGCTGAGTTGTGCTGTTCACTGAGAGCAAACGCCCTCCCTCTGCCGCTGCTGCCTTTCTTCCGCCTGCTCTCACGTTCAATCAGGGTCCATTTTGTCCCGCTCCACAGACTGGAGATGCGGTTCTGCAGCCGGTGCAGCAGGGGAGGAGATGTTTACCTCTCACACGAGACACGCGCTCACATCTCATTCTCATGCAGCAGGAAGAACAGGTGCTATGCAAGTGTGATGTGTGGAGTCAAACTCCCGGTTCCGTGACTTTATTGTGGAAAGCAGGGCTGGATATATGTAAAACTAACTGAAAAACATTATGTTGCAAATTAAATTGCATTTATTTTACATGCTCTGGCATGGCCTCTCTCTCTTATTTCTTGTACATCTCAGTAAAAACTGCTAGATAATATTCATGTTAAATATGTTAACAAAGCATTGTAGCTTTCTGCCACATATTTGGTAAACTATTAAGGACAGGCAGAATATTTTGTTAGTATTGTTGACTATTGTCTTGCATGATAAAATTATGATATTCCTCAGTTGCAAGTTGGTTTGCATCAACCATATCTGAAATATTAAAAATATTGAGAAAACTGGCTTTAAAGTTGTCCAAATGAAGTTTTTATCAATTCATATTACTAATCAAAAATTTCGTTTTAATATTTACAGTGATAAGTTTACAAAATATCTTCACAGAACATTATCTTTTCTTAATATCCTATCTTGATTTTTGGCATAAAAGAAAAATCTATAAGTTTGACCCATACAATGTATTGTTGGCTATTGTTACAAATCTACCAGTGCTACTTATGACTGTTTTTGTGGTCCAGAGTCATAAATGTGAATTGTTAAAGACATTTTTATTGATTTATTTTTTTATATCTACCCATATATTGGTATCTATTATATCTTGATACAATAATCAATATAAAAAAGCTATATTTAAAAATATAAAATAAAATCTTTTACTAACCATTCTGTATGCCAAAGAAAGACCTCACATTTATAGCTACTAACCGTCTATCAACTAGCAACCGAAATTTATGCTGGTCAATTTTAAAAGACTCATAATTTTTCCAGAAAAATGTAGTCCAAGTGAATTAAAATATGCAAATTTGATCTTCAAACAAATGCATTCATGCATAAATGCTTTCAGTAGGCTATGTAACCTTCTTAACGTGCAAATATTATATATGATGTACATAAAAAAATTACTATAATTAATCTGTATGTTTGCTCTGTCATACTTACTGGATTCCATGCCAGTCCTTTTTTTCAAGAAGTTTTAATATGCCAAACAGTCTGTCAATGTGCACCAATCAGTGATCATAGTTTTTAAATGCAGTGACACTTTGCTTCACCATTGTTAAATAGCTTAATTAATTGCAAAACCTTTTGTGAATTAATCTGATTACTGCACTAATGTACCATGTAGAATTTCACTGAATGTTCTAATCATTTAATTTCCTGCTTATTTCAATGAGCAGAAGACTCTGACACCAGCAGAAGACTCCAAATGCTAATGCAAATAATCAGGACCAGGCACTGAAAGCTATCTTGTGCATGAATTAACAATGCAAACAAACACATCTGCCTGTTGAGAAACAGCTGGGAAACCAATTGCACTAATGCATTTGGTGCCCTAAAACAGGGAATTAAGTGTTTTCTAAATCCCATGTAAATGGATGATAATACTTAAAAAAGAACAATCAGTGTTTTGACCCCAGCATCAATAAATTATTGTAGAAACAGCAAAGACCACTCAAATGCAATGGTTCCAGTTTGATTTTTTAAAACTACCTTACAAAAATTAACAATGGTTTTACTGCAAAAAGGTTATTGTTGTTAAACCATGATAATCTAAAACTATACCCATGGTTTTGCAACACTAACCTAACAATAGATTTTATAGAGCAAGTAAGTGACAGTGAATCTTTGAATCATTCAGTCAACCGATTCGTTCAGAACATTGATTTTGTGTGTTAAATATAATCAGTAACAATCAAAATCTATGTTATTTAGTGTTCACTTCGTTTATTGTACTGTTCGTTTCTCATGGCATCATAACTAGGGTGACTATACGTCCTCTTTACCCTGGATATGTCCTCTTTTTGGACCTTAAATAATGCGTCCAGACAGGATTTCTTATTCACTCAAAATGTCCAGGATTCGGGTGTTTTCCGCTGAATTTCTGACCATTGACGCCTGCTCCCACAAGATGCACATTAGGGACCCACTCTCAATATGCAGAGCATTTACATTTTTTCTGAAAGAGCATTCATGCTGTTCACTTTCATATGTGTGTGTGTGCGTGTGTGTTTGCTCACTACTTACTGCTGTGTGTGTGCACTTGGATGGGTTAATTGCTGAGCACAAATTCCAAGTATGGGACACCATACTTGGCCACATATCACATCCTTTCATTTTCTACTTGTTTTCTTTTTATCTATTATAAAAACAAACCAAGCAAACGAACAAAAAAAGAACATGCTACGTTTACTGTGTTAGGCAACCCCCCCCCCAACCCCCACCCCCACACACACATCCCCGCCCCGCCCCGTCCCGCCCCTGAACCCCACACTCACTGTCCTCTTTTAGGAAAACTAAAGTATAGTCACCCTAATTATACAGTTGATTCTATTGGTTATTGAATTCACACTGTATTGCTTTTGTTATGGCACTAAAAGGATTTAGCGGTCCGTTATGATTACATTGTATTGTATCTCTCACAGCACTGTAAGATTTTCACACAAACTCCCTGGGAGTCTTGATCTCAAAAACCACTCTCAGTCTGCTAATCTCTCCAGGCCTGATCCAACTGAGAGTAAATCTGTTCCACCCAATGAGGTTGGGGATGGATGCCTTCACAGCTAGCATTACTGTCCTGACAATAGCATGATGCAGAACACCCCACGAACACAAGGTGAGTCAGCCTGCACACACACTCATAATGGGGCGGTACCACCGAAAATGAATCATGAATACGGACCCTTTTCCTCTTCAGGTTGTATTAAATCAGCAGGCTAACAGAGGCCTGAGGCTGCCCCAGGTTGTTTGGACCTCTTTCTGAAATCCGTTATAGCTACTGGAAGCTTGTGCTCTTTCTTAATTCAACTTTGTCCGCTGTGGCTTTTAGAGCTGTGTATCTTGAGGCTATGTTACTGCTGTGCTTTCTTTTATACACTTTATACACATGCTTGCAAGTAGGTGAGCTTGAAAACAAACAGAAGGCCACTCGCATACCTCAGTTCTTATAATTTTAAGGAAAGGAAAAAATGTGACGTGTGGTAAAGTATGGTGTCCCATACTCAGAATCTGTGTTCTGCATTTCACCCATCCAAGTGCACACACAGTGAGTAGTGAACAACACACACACCCGGAGCAAGGGGCAGCTATTATAAGACCGTATTGAGACTTTATTGAAAATATAGGGTTTAAAAAATTATTAGAGCAGATATTTACTGTTAGGAATTGTTTATGATTTGGAAAAATGCAAAAAATACAGGAGCATTATGGTATAACAAATAATAGTTGTGTTTATTGTTCACCCAGGTTCACGCAGGTCTGACACACAAAAAAAAAATATTAAGTTAAGAAATTGTATCATTTATTATGGGGGGAAACTGGATTAATTAGAATTTTTTTTAACAGAGCAATTTCGGGTTTCAGACTAATGGTGTCCTTTAGGGATATAAACTGTAAACTATAAAATCTAAACGTATTTTATTTCAGCAGTTGCGAGGGAAATATTTCTCAATTTAATTTATGTTAACCTACTAAAACAACTAAAACAAAAATAAAAACCATAACTTAACGAAAAAACAAAAAGACATCTATTTAAAAATTCAAAAACAAAACAAAAATAAAATGTAAGTTTTAAATAAAATTAAATATATAAACAAAAACTATAATAGTATAATCGAGCCTAATTAATTAATACTGGTTCATATCATTATTTTCATATATCTAAGTTCCATCTAAGTAAAAACAGCTTATAGATATCAGAAGTAAATCAGGTATCGCCTGAATAAGAGAACAGCTTAGAGGGAGAAAAAAGTGAGAGGAAAAAAGCGATAGAGCTTGAGGTGAAGAAAATCATGAGGGTCAGTGGAGGGACAGAAAGTGAGGATTTCACTCCATCTCTGCCTAAGCAATGGAGAAAGACGGTACATGTTTTTGTGTGTGTGCTGTTGATCTAAATATAGCTTTTCTTCCACTCTACTTGCTTTTCTTGTGCTGGGTGCATACAGAAAGCTGCCTGGATGTAGAGAGATGACCCATGAGGAACAGAAGGGTGGGCTGGGTAAAGTAGAAGCTCTCTCAGGGGCTAAACTCTGCTACTGTATCCAAATATCCTTGACAAAATTTAAATATTAAGTATTACATATTTTGACTAAACTTAGTTCATTTACACACCCTCAAGTTTTACCAAACCTTTTTGGGTTTTCTTTTTTCTGCTGAACACAAAAGCAGCTATTTTTGGTAATTAAGCAGCTGATGGTACCCATTTGTTCCATACTATGGAAGTGAATGGCCACTGTCAGCTATTAAGTTATGAACATTCTTCAAAATATCTTCATTACAGGTCAGGAACAACTTGGGGTGAACTATTCCTTTAAGCTCACTATATGTTTAGTTCACTATAGCAGCTGAAATGACTTCACGTGTGTTTGATCATACTTCATGAAAACCAGTTCCAGAGAGGACTTAAATTTGGTAACCTCTCGTTTCTAGATTACAACAGGATAAATCAATACCAGCATACCTCATCCTATCCAGGTGAGAACTTCCTGTCCTCGTGTTATCTTGCAAAGTTTCGTCTTTCTTTTTTAAAAAAAGAGCTCACAGCTTATCTTACTCTCTCTCTCTTAATTACACAGTATATCCTGAATTCCCACACGCCTTGTTATTGTACCAAGGACACAAATCCTATCGAAGATGAGTTCCTGCTGATATCTGCGCAAGGTGATAAAAATAGAAACAGCATCTTGTATTTCAACCACAAGCAGTGAAAGTGGAATATGGACACCAGAATGATGCAAGTCACCAAAATGAGATGACAGAAGCATATGAGAGTTATAGATGTACTTTGGCCACACAACACACAGAATAGCAGCACCATGGCATTTACCCCTACTGATCAAATGACATGACTGAGCAACTGTATCAAGATGGCAAGAAAGGTAATAAAAGAAAAACTGATCTACAGTACCCATGCTTACATTTGCATTTATTAATTTAGCAGATGCTGTAGTCTATATAGCCCACCCTTACCAAATTTCAAGGGAGTGTTAGCTGTAAAGCATACAGTACTGTATGTGCTGAAGAGTGGAGAAAGATTTGTAAAGAAGTGAGGCTAAATGAGTTCATTTATAAGTGCAAAAACAGAAAAGCAGGGTGCTAGCAATGACTTTGTTTCACTGAGGATCCATGAACTGATATAATGTGTGTGTGTGTGTGTGTGTGTGTGTGTGTGTATACTCTGTATGTATGTATGTTTGACCAAGAAGGAGAGTGATGGGGTGCTGCGCCAGATGACCTGGCCTCCACAGTCACCGGATCTGAACCCAATCGAGATGGTTTAGGGGTGAGCTGGACCGCAGACAGAAGGCAAAAGGGCCAACAAGTGCTAAGCATCTCTCTGGGAACTCCTTCAAGACTGTTGGAAGACCATTTCAGGTGACTACCTCTTGAAGCTCATCAAGAGAATGCCAAGAGTGTGCAAAGCAGTAATCAAAGCAAAAGGTGGCTACTTTGAAGAACCTACAATATGATATATTTTCAGTTGTTTCACACTTTTTTGTTATGTATATAATTCCATATATAATTCCACATGTGTTAATTCATAGTTTTGATGCCTTCAGTGTGAATCTACAATTTTCATAGTCATGAAAATAAAGAAATATCTTTGAATGAGAAGGTGTGTCCAAACTTTTGGTCTGTACTGTATATATATACAGGTATATAATTAGAACAACGATTAAGCGCTGGTCTAAAAAAAAATAATAAAAATACAGATCCCCCCCCCCCCAAATAAACACAAAATCACTTTTAGCATTCTTAACATTTTGTAGCTGATAATTACATTTTTGTTTAAAAAAAAGTATAAAACATGTTTACAATTACAAAGTAATTGTATTATTTTATTTTTTTACTTTTTTTTATTAACTATATTATTATTAAATACAATTTATTATTTATTTAAAGCCTTTCTGGAGGCCAGAGTTTCTCATAATCTCTGTGTTAAATGCTTTTAAATTAAAATTATGTTTTTGTATTGTCGCTATACAGATAAACTCCTAATAATAAAAACAGAAATGTCCAGTACATATAATTTGTCTGATAATAACAGACTTCAGAAAATATTCTACAAATTTAAACTGCTTATTGTACAGTATGGTACCAAACAACACTACTACGTTATTCCATGCCACTTCATTCTAACTTTGATTCCTGCTTCCTGTTAAATAATAATAATAATACAAAATAATATCTTCTCCTTTAAAAACTTTGCTGGTTTATCAAATTTAATCAAGGCTTTGCGCGTTGATGCTCCACTGCACACACACACACAGACACACACACACACACACACACACACACACACACACACACAAGCACTCCTCTCCTCACGGGACAGGCTTTTAGTGCTCTAGTCTCATGCAGTATTTAATTGACCCCACACAGGAAGCCCAGCGGTTCCAAATGCACTCCTTCCCCCAACACAAAAGAAACACCAGGAGTGCCTGCAAGTATGCCAACAGCTCCACAGACACCACGATAAAACTGAAACCTATGCATCCTCCACATGAATCTAAAATATGTTCTGCATAACAAACATATTTTCTTTGGATGGAGAGACTGAGAAAAAGAGTGACAACCTCAGCAGAGTCAAAATAACATTCTGGCCTCAATAAGTGACGTCAAGCTGCTTTATTTCTGCTAAAACAAGCTGTTCTTTTTCTGCCAGTTTTTATTGCATTGAATATTTCATATTTGAAGATTTTTTTCATACAAAACACTTCTACACCAAACTGAACATTCATCTCAAAGTCTGTGAAACATCCACTAAACACTCACTTTAAGCATTTTTGGTTGTGTTGAAGGTTAGAGAAGTGGCTGTACTCACTCAGTTGGAGGTGTGGAGAGAGTGCATACTCTCACAGCTAGCTGGTCATGATGCGCTCGGTGTGCACAAGTGAAGTCTACTGTAGCATCAAACTCCAGTTCCCTCTCTTATTCCCCCTCCCCCTGCACATTAGGCAGTATCTATCTCATATTTTCTCTGTCTTATTCCTTTCACAGCTCCCTCCCCTTCTCTATCTCTCTTTCACCCCACTTTATGCCTCTGTGTTCTCTCATGTTTCTCGCACCACACTGACTCAGAGTTCATTCATGTTATGAAGGTTATATATCAGATCTATGCTATTGTTTATTTTTGGATTCCCAGAGATATTAAAGTTTATAATTAAAAATCATATATATAATATCATATATATATATTTAATATATATATATATCAAATATATCCAAGAACACAGTAATTTTGTAGCTCTATAGCAAGTGTCTTCAACCTTTTTAAGGCCAAGAATCCCTTGGTGAATAGAGATCATAAAATAATCATATTGCGAAGCTATTAAAATTTCATTTTTGATATGTAAAGTCATATTCATGTACATTAAATTTACATATTAACATTCATCCCCCTACATATGTTGAAACATCTTAGATAAACCTTCTTATTTATTTAAATGTACAATATGTTTATTTAGCTGTGAAATAATAATTTTCTTAATATTTTTCTTTTTTTAGAAATAACTTTTTTTTGCAATACACATAATGTACATAGGAATAGAGTAAATTTTTCTAACTTCAACAAAACACACTGTATTAAAAAAATTACTGCTAATTTGGCATTTTACTGAAATTTCTGTAAACCCTTAAAGACCACACAGAGCAGTGTAAAATAAAAAATACAGGTAAAATACCTGTAAAAATCAATATGGAATATCCCTTCATATTAATACAGTACATTGATTTGTTTGTGTGTGTGTGTGTGTGTGTGTGTGTGTGTGTGTGTGTGTGTGTGGTTGCAGGAAAAATCAATGGTTTAGGAAAAATGTTTTCCTAAAAATATTACTGTCATAAACAATTCTGCTTTTAGTAAATTTATAAGATTTTTTACTGGAAAACAGGTTTGATCCAGTGACAGTGCTGTGGTTTGGGAGAGAATGCTGGGCTGTCAGGTGTCTCTTTTTCTCTGTGTTTATGTCAAAGATGTGAACATGTCCCATGTGTGGTCTATTGCAGTGAGACGGGGATGTCTTAAATGCTCTCTGCGCTGCTGAGCCAAGAAATGCATGGCAGAACAATTCTGATCAAACTGTGGCTCCAAAGCAGTACTCAGAAAGCAGAGGAATCACAAATACACAGCTCAGGAATACACTGAAACACAAACACACACACACACACACACACACACACACATGCACAGGTTTGGAAAAGATTTAGATAAGCACTGCAGTTACAAAAAGTCACATTATTGTCCTGGACAAAAAATACAAAAATGAATGAATTACATATAAAAATAACATACAGGACATTGTATTATTAAATCTGAAAATAAACAGAACATTTAGTTTTTTGAAAAATTTCAAACAATGTAATGATACAATTGATAAGTAATGATTCTCATAATACTGATATAATATTCAATCATGATTGTTAAAAATACTGTAATATTGTAAGCTAATTTTAAAGAAGGGATAATGAAGCATATGTTTATATAAAATTAACCCTATATAATATAAATGTATATATATATAATAAAAAAAAACATATCTATATAAACAAATATATCAGCTTATACAATGACAACAGTGACCTACAGTATAACGAGAAGCAGTAGATAGCAGATGGTGGTTCTCATATAACTTTTAATTTCCACTGTCCAGTAGATCTAAGATCCATAATAGATGAGGACATGTTGCTCTGAACAGTCAGGCATGGAGAGCCAAGGAGGGGGCCCATCAATTTGAGTTCCATATGAGTGGTGCATGTGAATAAAACATGAATAGAGGCTTGAAATCCACAATGTTATCAGAGCAGAGACGGAAAGAGAGAGAAGGCTAAATTTCTGGCAGGATGTTGGCAGCCCTATAAGCTCTGCCCTAAAGTCTGTCCCATGGACTTGCTCACTGGGTTGAACCCTCTGGCATGCATTATGTATGAAATCTCTTAAGAGCTTGAGTTTGGAGTTTAAAACTTTTTCGAAATTGCGGACTGTGGTAACTGTTCTCCTTAGTCATTGTAAAAGCCATAAGACCACAAAGATTCCAGGGAGGAAAACCTTCATATTTCCATTTAAAATGATGAGAATGAATGAATGAATGAACAAATCAACAAAAAAATGGCAAATCAGAAAAAGGGTTTGAGCAATAGAAAACGAACATGCTATTCATCTGTTCATACTGCTGTCTCAAACTGTAGAAAATAAACAGGAAAAATGTATATTATACTCTTTATAGTAATATCAAGAGAAACGCTGCTGTCTAAACTAAACTAAAATAAACTCTACAAAGAAGCAGAAGACATAATGTGGACTGAGTCAGGTGTTGCATAACGTGTTTGTGTTGTTCTACTCTCAAGGGAGCAAACACATGGTAAACAGTTGGGAATTAACAGAGAACACTACACAAAAAAGCAACGACTGGACTGTTCTTTCTCAGTGGAAGGTAGACTGATCTTAATTGCATAAAGCCTCTACAACTTAACACTGTTCAGGTTCTAAACACTCACTTCTTATGGATGAGGCACTAACAGTGTCTGGACAAAACTAGAAGTGTGATGATGGGGATGCTGACAAAAAGATCGATAAACAGACAAGGATTTTTAGTGATAAAAATCATCAAACTTCACTACTAAACAGCTCGGCTGTTTGCAAGCATCATGGCCATGCATCCATTCTTTCTGAATAAACGCCCATAGGTAACCTGCATTTTTAATGTTACAGGTTTGAATCAGACTCGTGTGAATTCATCATTGACAGCAAACACAATGCACTGGTGAAAGGAAGGATTAGATTACCCTATTCCTCATAAATAATGGAACAGCACTTTTCACTTTGTCCTTTAGGACTCATAGAGATAAAGATGGTTCGATCTAATATGAGCTGATCCAGTTCAACCATCTATCTATCTATCTATCTATCTATCTATCTATCTATCTATCTATCTATCTATCTATCTATCTATCTATCTATCTATCTATCTATCTATCTATCTATGGGATGAAATTAGACTCAAAATGATTAATAGATGCACTCAAAAATATCATTGTACTACATCAATTTTATACATGTATCTTACGAACCACAAACAAATGCCTTTCAATTTAATGCGGGATTAAATTATTGTGCAGCAATTTGTACATATACATACATGTTTGCGAATAAAAATTTTCTGTTCTGCATTAACATATCATAAATTGCACATGCAAAAAGGAATCCATGCATATGTGGATCGGGTGACGCCTGTTTGAAAAATTTGGAAAATTTGCGAATGTGCTTCACTACACTGAAACAGGAGTTAAGAATTAAATTAATGTGCAGCATTTGTTCAAATAGAGACATATACAAATGTTATAGTTTGTATTAAAATATCACAATTTGTGCATTTAGGGATTAAATTTGTGCATTTGTGAATCAGGCAACGCACGTGCATTCTTTCATGTCTCTTCCGAGTCGATTCTATTTGATTCATTTGAATTTTGAGACTTTTGTTCCGCACTTTAAGCCTTGCCCAAACCACACACACACAGCTCGAGATCCACGCGCAGCTGAGCCAAAGAGAAACAGCGACCACTAGATGGCACTACAGCCCCACTCACATGCGCATTCCATTGTGTACAGTTTATGAATGTTATATTGTGTTTTCTTTGTTTTTTTTGGTTTGGCTATTCTACTCTGATCGTAGAAATACAATAAAGATGTTTTACCTTGTCTTAAGACACAGAAAAGCGTATATTAATTTGGCCAAAAAAGAACTTTGTGACAATAGCTAACCATGTGTTTTTTTTCTGTAATTCAACTGCACGTTGTCAGTTTATGCCTTCCTTGTATTATTTTTATTATTATTTTTATAATTATTATTAAAAGGGGAATTATAGTCGCTCATTTAAGCCATCAGTGATCGCACATTTATAGTTAAATTATTAACTTAAACTAAACTATACTAAACGAGTGCTTTATAGGCTAAAGCCTATTCCGCGTTCAAGCGGATCGCATAAATAGCTAGAACATTTTATAATAGGCTACTTATTACTGAACTATTTTCTGAGTCAGTGTCGGCTGCAAAGATGAAGTTGACCAATGAACAACTTTATTCTTGATATTTAAATATTTTTATTCTCAATATTTTATTTCTACATTTTTCTGGATAATATTTAATGAGTTTAATCTCACATTATAGGCTAATGACTTTATTCTGGAAAAGGTTTTTTTCACATATGCATGGATTGCTTTTTGCATGTGCAATTTATGATATATTAATGCAGAACATAACATTTTTATTCACAAACATGTCTGCATATGTACGAATCGCTGCACAATTATTTAATCCCGAATCAAATGGAAATGCATTTGTTTGTGGTTTGTAAGATACATGTATTAAATTGACGTAGTACATTGATATTTTTGCATGGATCTATTAATCATTTTGAGTCTAATTTCATCCCGTATCTATCTATCTATCTATCTATCTATCTATCTATCTATCTATCTATCTATCTATCTATCTATCTATCTATCTATCTATCTATCTATCTGTCTATCTGTCTATCTGTCTATCTGTCTGTCTGTCTGTCTGTCTGTCTATCTATTTATCTATCTGTTTTTCTGTCTGTCAATCTAGAAAATATTCATCAAGTGTGTAGTAGGCCTAGAAGCAAAATAATAGTTAACAAATAACATAGACATGCACATTTTTCAAGGTACACATTTATTACAGGAAAAGTTAACCCAAAAGTAAAATTTCTTCAGGCCATCCAACATGTAGACAAGTTTGTTTCTTCATCAGAACAGTCCATTACCCACAGTCATATTGGTTAAGAATGATTTTGGGCTGTTTTTGCTTGTAAATGATGCTTGGTCAGTGCATTAAGACAATTATTATTATTTTTATTTATCTTTTACTAGAGAAAGCAATATTTTGGATAGGACTATATAATGGATATAGTGGATATTATCTGAAAGCAGCAGTTTGAAGTCAAAAATATCTTATGGATGGAACTGTTCCTTACAAACATGCATCTTTTTTTGCTTAAGAAAATGATGGACTGTAGTTGTGTGGATTAATTGTGGATTATTGTGATGTTTTTATCAACTGTTTGGACCCTCATTTTGACGGCACCCATTCACTGCAGAGGATCCATTGATAAACATGCGATGTAACATTAAGTTTGTCTAAATGTAACATTACAAGCAAATTATTAAGTTTTAGATATTGTTCAAATAAGTACAAGCTAGAAATAGATAAATAAAAATAGTTTTTTTATTTTATTTTTTATGATAAAGTCATGTAGCTTCGAAAGAGATGAGTATTCAGCTGGTGCTTGAAAATGGTCAGGGATTCAGCATTCCGGATAGGGGTGGGAAGATTATTCCACTAGCCAGGAATAGTGAATGAGAATGTTCTGGAAAGTGATTTTGAGCCTCTCTCTGATGGTGCCATGAGGCGTCAAAAACCTCACATTTTGTGCTACAAAAGAACAAAGAGCAATAATGTACAACCTCTTGCAGTCTGTTTCCCATGATGCTTCAGTGACAGATAGAGTACTGTAAGTATCTTTGGTTGTGCGGGCACAAGGATCCTGTAGCTCCTCTCCTTTTTCACTGATCTGGCACTTTGGATAGGATCACGACTTGTGCAGTGCTGTCTATTTTAGATTGAACTATTGACTTCTGAAGGAGGTTATATCAATGTCAAAAAGGCAAAGGAGTTTTGTAAGCTGTCTCTCTCACACACATACACACTCTATTCCTCTTACCAATTTTCAGATGGATTTGTATGACAAAAATAAAAAAATAAAAAATCCTGCAGCCTACAAGTATTTTACATATTTACATATTTTGTAATATGTACTGAATGTCATGTTCCTAAAACATCATAGATGATAATTGTTCACATTTGGAACATACTGTATTATGTGAGGAAAACTCTCTTTTAATGAAATCAGGGTAAGCGAGAACGGATTTTTCATGACGCCATGAACACCAGGGAAGATTTAGTTATTGCTGCCCTCTGGCGAACATTTTAAAACACTGCAAATGTGCAATTAATACGACATAAAATCGATATAGATTAATTATTAGAATTAAATGGAAATCCATTTCATTTATTTATTTATTTGCACAAGTAATAACCTCAAACTCTGTACTATTATTTGTTTGTGCTTGTCGAATAAAGGCTTCATGAAACTTGTGGGAAAACTCAAATCAAATTCGGAAGCACTCAATCAAATTATGAAGAAAATGAATCGGTTAAATGAATCCAATCCTACTTATGTGTAAAACACACTACGTTTAACCTGAGAGGAGCAAACTATAACTAATAATTATATAGTGAATTTCGACAAATCTGAAGTTTTAGTAATCTAAATGGGGAAGCTGTAGCATTTTTATTAACCCCTAGATGGCAGTATACTGCCAAAAAAAAAGTTGAAAATGAAATAAAGATTATTGAAGTTCTACAATAAATACTACTTCATATTTTCTACCTTAAAAATACCATGTATTATTCAATATGGTATAAGTCTATAACTTTATTTTAAAAGTTTTGTTTCCTGTTAAATTTAATAATGATGTATTATCAAATCTGCTAAATTAAACTGCATTCCCTTTGCTGCATTTTCCCCATGGAATGCCGATTTATCATCTTTATAGATGTCAAATATTGTTGGATGAACATAGTGTGCCTTAACAGTGTGGCATTAATTATTGGAAAAATCACCAGTACGAGACAACCATTGACTATTTAATAGCAGCACAACTGGGTGAGAGGAGGCATGTGATAAGATGTGTGCTTATTATAGGACAAATCCATTAAATGTCAACTAGACTACTGAAGCAAAACAGAGACAAACTACACATAAAACACTGGAATAAGACTATTTTAAAGCTGATGTTTTGTCATCGATAGAATCTGTAGAAAGACAAGTGTAGTTTTTCCTCTGACCTCCAATTCCATGCTTTGCTTGGGGTTGGTGAAGATTTAAGACAGGAAATTAAAACCAGACAGAATCGAGTCAGATTCTTCGGCTTGCAGAAGGTAAATGTGCTTGAAGAAGGAGTCGGAGGGAAATAAAGCGCAATGAAACTAGTGTGGGAGCTGGTGTGGAAGGCCAAAGCCCAGCTCCTATAACTCAAAGTTCATATTTGAAAATATTTTCATTCTTGTTGTAAAAGTGGGCTAAAGGTTTATTTGAAAGGTAAAGTGTGTGTTTGTGTGAGCAGTTATTGATCTGGGTGGTTGCTACTTTACTGTTATGGGAGGAAGTGTTTATTTAAAGTGACATTTTGGAGTATTTGCACACTTAAACATGCAGAATGGGATAGTTTTATCATATGTTTGCTTATATTGCGGAGTATTAGAATGATATTACACATTTTGGACTTTGTCTCTAATTATTGTTATCTGTCTTATCATTTTGTACTTGTAATGTCATAGGACACTGAGGAACAGTTTCCCTCATGTTTTGACCAAGGAATTCTTATCCTATATAGATTTCGCTCACAAAATTATATTATATTATTCAATAGCATTATTATACACTAGTCAACACTTTAAGTGAATCAAAACCTTTTATCAATGTTGTCCTTAAACCTAAAACCAAAATACGTTCTTGTCTTAGGACAACTCTGATGAACTTTTTTGATCCACTTCAAATGTTGCCTACTGTAATTTAATATTTTCATTGAAATCATGAAAATCTGTGTTGTAAATGAAAACTTGGGTAGTAAATAGATTTTTCAACATCTGGTTGTTGTCAGTGCAAAAGGTTTCCCCCAACGAGGGGGGAAAAATAAATCTGTTTAGATTTGACTATTGTCTGTTTATGAGTCCGATTGTAAATGAATCAGGTTAACATGAGAGTGGTATTTGATGTGTGAAATCTGCCTCAGTAAAAACAGATAAAACCCTAAAGCATCAGCTCTGACAAGGAGACCAAACTGCACTCAAAGGTTATGTGTTCTGTAAGCAGAACAAATAAAGCTTTATTTGCATAGTGGGGCCACTAACCAGTCACACACATATAAGCATGGACAAGCACATATTGTTTTAATCAGCGTTGAATCCTCAGGCAAGCCTCACAAAGGAGCTTCAAAAAGCAAAACAGAAAGAAAACACTGTCCAGAACAACCACTTTAAAAGGTAGTCTGTTTGTCATGTACTGTCATGTAATTATTCTGATGAAACACATACACTACCAGTCAACCGTTGGGACACACCTACTCATTCTTTATTTGTACTATTTTTAACCTTACAGTATAAAAACACAAATTCAAACTACTTCGATTTTAGCTTCATAAACATAGCCACCCTTTACCTAGATTGTAGCTCTACATACACTTGGGTTCTCAAGTCAACTTTTAAACAGTATTAAATGAATATCATGCTGAACACCTGTTGTCTGCTTTTCTTTCATAAGAAAGAATATTTATTATTACATATTTTATTTAAAATTATACATTTGTGAAGGAATTCATATACAAACAAAATGATATCCTACAGTATTTTTTAATTTATTTATTTATGAGAACCATGAAGTCAGTCAAGTGTGTCCAAACCTGTGGCTGGTAGTGTGTGTTTACACAACATGAAGCAATTAAACATCTTTAGTGTCAGCAGGGGGAATGTGTGAAACATCCCATATGTATGATATTCCCTCACCTGTTTTAGCACAAACACATACAGTAGAAAACTTAGAAGCTACATTAGTGATGACCTCTTATAGACGCAATGTTTATTTATTTATATAGCTGGTTTACGGTTTACCTTTACCTCTAAACCTATAACCTGAACCAGAAACCTGTTGACCTTAGATTTGAGGTGGAACATTTTTGCCTATATTTTCCAACTAGTGCACATTTCCCTTATGAGCACTTCTTTTTATATATTTATATATATATATTCTAGATTCATTATATGTATTGGTTTGTTTTAATTTTGACTATTAGAGTTTTCTCTTTATGAAAGACAAAAATCCAGTATATCAAAATATTAGAATATTTCCTGAGATCAGTCAAAAAAAATAAAAAATGTTCATTTATGCACTCAATACTTGGCCGGGGCTCCTTTAGCACAAACTCCAGCATCAGTGATGTGTGGCATGGAAGCGATCAGCCTGTGGCAACGCTAAGGCACTACTGAGCCTTCAGCTCATCTGAATTGTTGGATCGACTGTTTCTCATCTTTCTCTTGAAAAAATCCCATAGATTCCATATGGGGTTCAGGTCAGGCATGTTGGCTGGCCAGTCAATCACAGTAATATCATGGTCAGCAAACCACTTGGAAGTAGTTTTGGCACTGTGGGTAGGTACTAAAGTCCTGCTGGAAAAGGAAATCAGCATCTCCATAAAGCCTGTCGATGGAAGCAAAAAGTGTTACAAAATCTCCTGGTAGATGGCTGCATTGACTTTGGACTTGATCAAACACAATGGAGCAACACCAGAAGACGCCACGGCACCCAAATCATCACTGACTTCGGGAACTTCACACCGGACTTCAAGCAGCTTGGATTCTCTGCATCTCCAGTCATCCTCCAGACTACAGAACTTGATTTACAAATGAAATACAAAATTTAATTTTTATCTCAAAAGAGGACTTTGGACCACTGAGCAACAGTCCAGTTTTTTTTCTCCTTAGCCCAGGTAAGATGCTTCTTATGTTGTTTCTGTTTCAGAAGTGGGTGGTAGCCTTTTCCTGAAAATGTAAGAATGTGGAGACTCTTGATGCACTGCCTCCAGCTTCAGTTCACTCCAAGTGTTTGAATCGGCTTTGCTTGACTGTGCTCTGAAGCTTGCGGTCATCATTGTTGCTTGTGCAACTTTTCCTTCCCAGTTTCTTCCTTCCAGTCAACTTTGCATTTAATATGCTTAGTTACAGCACTCTGAGAACAGCCACCTCTTTCAGAAATGACCTTCTGTGACTTATGCTCTTTGTGGAGGGTGTCAATTATTGTCTTCTGGACTATTGGCAAGTCATCAGGAATTTATACTGTAGGGATGGTCATTTAACGAAACTCAAATGTAAATATTCTAATATTTTGAGATAGTGGATTTTTGACTTTCATGAGCTGTAAGCTCTAATAAAAATAAATAAATAAATAATAATAATAATAAAAAACTTTTGAAATGTTTTACTTGTCATGATTCTAAAAATATATTAAGTTTCACTTTCACTTACAACAACAAAAACTTTTTCACAATATTATTATTTTTTAAATGCACCTGTATGTCTATACAGTAAATGTACAATTTGTACAAACACCAAAACTGGACAAACATTATGAACTATGAACACATTTCTATTGCTAATAGCAACAGAAATAGTTTGCACCTCACAGGACTTAGAAATGCAACACAGTAATGGCATTATGTAAAGTATAAGTATTTTTATGCTGTTTCATAAAATATGTATACTGTATAACATACATTATATATAACATATACATACATGCATATAAACATTTTTCTTTTTAATTTTTTGGACATTTAAAAAAACAAGTTTTTATGTTTTATTTATTCTTGTAAAAATCACACTTATTTGAGTCATACAAATATAACTTATATATATATTATCTAAAATTCTCAATTCAATCTTGCAGTCTTAGACTTTTTACTCTGAAGTCTGAACGAACACCTATGTCTAACAATATCCCTACCCCTACATCGAAACCTTTCCTGTAATTTCTACGTTTTCATTTCTATTTAGAATGCTTATTAATCCTACCCTCGTGGTATTTGAGCCGGTCACCACAACGTCAAAAATTTACCTGGTTTTACTGTCTATGTGGAGATATTTGCTCCCCACAATGTAGGCAACACCAAAGCCACACACACACACACACACGCACACGCGAACGGAGAGGCTGTACCTCTAGGGGGACTCCAGACTTCAGTGGATAGTAGCAGCGCGTGAAGAAGCATGAGGACGAACGTGACTGTATCAGCAGCGTGCGCGAGCGAGAATGTAACCATCGCCCAGTCAATCACTCGCAGTTAAACACTCTCTCGGTCAAGCGACAGTTCCACTCCGTGATTTCGCGATTGAAGGACGTTGCGCTGCTGATTCATGGGGGCTTTCGGTGAGTGCTTCTTGTCCTACGGATGTGTTTTCGCTTACTCTTGAAATGTGTCCTTGTTTTGCAGTGTGTTGTGTGGCTTGTTAGCAGCGGCAGCGGCGTAAGAACCTCGGGCAACATTTTCTAGTTGCAGCAGTCGATGATGAAAGCGAATTTACAGTAGAGTAAGGATATGTAGCTGCGTTTGTCTTTTAAGAGCAGTCTCTTCACGATCAGTTATGTTGCGCTTTCACTAACCTTACTGTGAAGGTGCTCTATAATGCTCTGCACTAGAAACCAGACACATTCTCTATGTTTCGGAGTTTGTTTATGGTGATTACTTGT